>NW_009719831.1:0-24873 GCF_000703405.1 Apaloderma vittatum
CTGAATTGTTCTATGACTCTATGATTCTATGGTAAATGAGAGAAGTGCAAGAAGCACAGTAATGTAGGGAGGATCGATTGCCCAGTCAGTCTCTTAACTATAACTTAGTTGGAGGCAGAGCTCGAGGAATGAGCTTTGGACTGAGCCCACCTCTGGCTGAGGCATTCAGCAGGGGCAAGCACAGGCCTCACCCTGGCTCTGGACTGGAAGCAGGATTGGCTCTTCAAGGCCAGGGGGGCTTTGCACAGCTGCAGTGTGAGAATCCCAAACATGGATCCATATAAAAGATCATAGCACTCTGAAGATAATAAACCATAGCTACATGAGGAGGATTTTGTCATCATCATCACTGACAATTATTGAAGAAAAAAATCAAAATTTTTTTCATAGCCCTGCAGAAGCTAATCATGACCCACTTGTGAAATCCGTTTAAGAATCATGTTTCTAAAGCAGTGTCTTGTAGGAACGGTGATACTGAGGAAGAGGCACAACTCAGCAGAATCAAACGGTTTGACCTAGGTGGATACAGCACTTCATAACTACTTCCTGGTTTTCATATTTTTGAAGTGTTTCCATAAATGTTAACCTACCTAATTTAAAGTGCTTAGTACTTCAGATATCACTGTATTTCGGTCTTCTTAGAAAAATCGTGTATGTAATAACTCTGATAGTGAACTGTGTCTTAATAAATATACCCATCCATCTGCTTCTGGGAATAGTCTTAAAAGAAATGGATTATCAAATTCTGCTTTTAATAGGATTTGTATAAATACTTCCATCAAAGTCCAGAACCTAAGTCTGACTTAATCTCAGGTAACTCAAAGAATTAAACACAGAACAACCTGCCTTCTTTCTAAAACTGTGTTGATTTTCCTACTCATAAGCTATGCACTCACGTTTGCCATCTAAAAATGCTTGTAAATATATTGTTGGGGAAAGACATAGGGTCACACAGATTTCTTACACAGCTCCAAAACTCAGATTTCAGTTAAACTGATATGAAATTTTAACTGCATATTCAGAGACTACCGATCTCTAGGTCTCAGTTTGCTATTAGGGATAAGTCAGCTGAAATGGTTTAGACTAGCTCATCATATCTAGATCCATGAAACTTAATGTGTGTTTCAGATCACAGAGCTTTGAAAGTTTGAAGTGTTTTAATGATGTGACATCTCTTATTCATAGTGCTGTTTGCATGTGTGCCTCCAGGTTCAGGCAATCTCTTGGTATTTCTGAAGCAAGCTATTGCAGCTCTTCTTTCCATTAAAATGGTGTGGGTTTGGTTTTTATCTCAAAACTGTAGGTTGTTGCTCAACAGAAATTCTGCTTGCTGATCAGTTAGGATCAAAATACAGCTACTTGGGCATATCTTCAGCATATGTCTCATCTTACTCTAGACTTAAATATCTTAAGATGGTTAGACCAGAGTGCCAGTCACCTGATTTAATACAGACTGTGAGATGCAGTGAAACTATACCATGTATAACTTCATGCATGAAGCAATGCCTCTAATGCTGTCCTTTTGTTATAATTCTCATATGAGAATAACACAGGCTCACTCTGAGAAAATGGCAGTTTGGGTGAAGTGAGATGTTTCTAAACTGTCCTATAAGGATATTATACAAGTAATTAAGCAAAGCTAGATGTCAGGATGACAGATGCTTTTACAGTGTAATCACTGTGTTGCCTTCTTGCTGAGAGCATTGTCACTGCTGACTTTCTTGCTGAATGTATGTATTCAGAAAGTAATATTTTCTCATTTCTCAGTCCACATATGTAGGTGTTCCCAAAAATAAAATATTCCACTGAAGAGTGCAGATTGTTATAGGTTGAAAAATGAGTTAAGATTACAGAGTAGAGCTTTTATGGACTATCAGCATGTGAGTGTGTTTGTGTATCTTTCAAAGACATAAAAGTCATGCTTTCAGCTCATTGCTTACTAATAGTTCCTGTGCTCATTACGAGTCTGTGTTACTTTACCTCACAGGATTTTTTCCCCTTTCATCTCAACTGAATCCATGCTGTTTTCATTGCTTATGAGCAGTGGAACTCCTTATGTGCAGTGCTATAATGGTGTCAATGAAAGTATTTCGGAGAACAAGAATTGTGGAATCAGGTCTGTTTTCTTCAAGACAGTGATTGTATGCCCTGACTGGCACAACGCTTAGGAGACATCTGGGCCTGGAAAGGAAAGTGAAAGCTCTTGCATAGTATGGCACCAGCAGCCTAGTGGACATGGCCGAATGAACTTGTAACATGTTTGGTCAGCTGACAGGTAATTCCCACCACTAGAACTTAGTGAGGACTTCCTGCTCCTCTGCTGCACTGGTCAAATGCAGTTGTAGCCTTCTTCCCTGTCAGTTCAAGCACTCATAATAACTTCATAATTTCTAAACAGTCATACTACCACACCATTCATGGCAGGAGGCAAGGTACCTTAAAATGTGCCTTTTGTATGGTTACTTTCATCCTGGTGAGTTCAGGGAATCACCTCTAACAAGAACCACAATAGAAGAATAGACAGGAATGCTAGGAAATTTTAATTAATAAAAGGGTGCAGAATCACCCAAGTTGTGAATTGAGGGTGATGAATTAGGTGCAGGGCAACCATAAGCTATATACAGATTCATTCGTATCTGAAAACACCAATTTTATTTTTTGCTACCCATATATATGACATTTCAGCTTAGGAAAAGGTAATTGCAGAATAAATCTAATTAAGAAAACTCTCTTTTTGAGCTAGTTTGTCTTCTCTGTAGTGTCACAAAACACACGAGTATTTGCCCTTTTTCTTTTCATTAAGCACATATAGTCAGCAAGTGAAGTGATTAGAGGATATCTTCTTTTGGCTAGTTGGGGCAATTCAATGTGTAATTCAATACTGCAATTTAAAAAACCCAAACAAACAAACAAAAAAACCCAACAGAAATTTGAACTCTTGAAAATCAATAAGTAGCATACAATGCTTTAATATGATTCCTCAGTGACACAAGTTATGCCAAGTGTGAATTAAAACTGTCTCTGTTTTTTTTTTGCTGAGAATTTTAAATCAAATTTAAAACTACAGTCCTATTCTCTCGCAGTGATCACCTGGAGACATTTGGGATGCTCAATCCTAGGGCAAGAGCCTGTCTCAAAAGTACTTCTCCTTGTGTGATGCAATTTCTCACTCTTTTTAAGTCAAAATAGATAACCTGCCCTTTCTCAAGCAAATCCACGGGTGACTCAAATGTTTCTGAGAACAACAGATGGACAGAGTATTAGTTGCCATGTTTAATTTACAACCAAACAGAAGAAAGATGTTACTGAAGTTCCTCTACATTATTTTTATTTTCTTGTTTCTGTTTGTTTACTTGTAATGAACAGAAATATGCATGCCGTTTTTTCAAATCTTTCATTAAAGCCAGAAGTTTTTTTGATTACTTCCTGGACCAGTTTCCAATATCTCCTGAGTCACTGACTGAATAACATTGCATTGCTCTACAATACGGATGAAGTGTAGCTGGATAAGGCAGAATTTGGGATAAAATGGTTCCTGGCTGAGCTTTCTTAGGAAGTGAAAACAATCTTATCATACTTGCCTCCAGATATGGGCATGTGTCTTTGACACCACTTTTTCTCATGAAAAAAAGGTGAATTCTATTCTTATTATAAACTAAGGAGAGAAAATCTGTTTTTAAACTGTGCATCCTCCTGCACTGGGAAGAAGGAAAATTAATGAAAAGCGTGTGTCAGATGTTAGTCATGTTATTTAATGCACTGTTGGAAAGTGCTAGCAGCATATTTTGTAAATTATTTATTTTTGATTCAAGTTATTTGAAACTAAATATTTACTTATTTTTTTAAAAAAATGAGCAAAGCAGCTTGTAATTGAAAATCACTGGTGGGTCATACCTCAGTCAGTTCTTACTGTGAACTGTCAAGAATCATAACCTAAAAGAAAGACTGAAAGTTTGCTGTCATTTCTCTTTATATCTGAGTTTTCTCTTGGCCTAAAATGTCTGCAAGGAAACTAATCTTCCCATTTTCTCTCTGTTTTGCATTCAGGTATAAGGAATAAAGTAGCAATTTAAATAAAATATGTGCCTGTGAACCCTATTCTTTCTGTATGAAAAGCTGGTTGTTACAATCCACAGAAGAAATCAGAAATGAATGTGCTGACTGAACTCTGTTTAATATTTATGGTCACATACAACAAAGCCTTTAACAGAGTTGTGAACAAGAATAACAAAATAATCATATTTTAAACATTAGTTTTTGAGAATAATCTGGGAGAGTTCTCCATATCAACTGTGTTCCCATAGTTAAATCCTTTGCTGGATTCAGCTGTGTCATAGGGATGGTGTCTATTTGTTTGCTATAGGAAGTAAAGAGTATATAAATCTGAGAATTACAATTGTTTGCCTTATGGTATTAAAATCTGGATGTGTGCACTCGTGTGGCACTGTGTACAAAATAAGCAATACTAGATCATACCTACCACTGAATGAAAGGAAGTGAGAATGTGTATGAGATGCGTCCCTGAAAACTGCCAGAAGAACAGAACTCACCTGAGAGAAGGGAGTGAATTTTTAGAAGCTTGGTAGAGCATGGAGGTTTACCTGTCTTTAGGAAAATGGGAATGGTAGTGCTGTATTATAAATTAGACCCACCGAGTAGACAGCCCTGTGGACCAGATGCTGCTATGGCTGTTCCCAAATTTTATAAGATAGAACGGAAATTCTGGCACTGGAGTTGGAGCTGGTCCCTGGCATGTATTTGGAAATTTCCAGTATCTGCTTCTGGCAGATGTGGTCAGCGCACAAGCCAGTGCTTTAGTTGTGCAGGATGCCTGTGTGCAATGGTAGTATCCCTCTGTGCTAATACAGGGATAGCATCTCACTTTCAACTGAAGAAAGAGTGACAAAAATTACATCTCTTTGGCGTGCCTTGGCATAGAGGGAGCTGAAGAGAGGTGCGTTGCACAGAGGGGACCGCTGGCAACGTGCAGAAAGGTTAAAGATGTGCGGAGGCAGACAGATCTTTTGTCTAAAATCAAGGTTTTATGATTGTATGCAAATCAACAGAATTTGTTTCTGATGTGGTGCTAGTGATGGGAGTCAAACTTTTTTTTTTCTAAATAAGCTGCGTTTAATTCTTGCGCTGCACTGCATTAGGCATCAGGAAGCAGCTCTGTGATAGCTACACTATCATGGAGAGAGTTGGCACAGTAGTCTTCCAAATATCACAGACCATCAAATGCAAGAAACTTCAGAGGTGTTTTTGAATGATCTTCTGGTAAAATGGCCAAGGAAGGGGTGTGGCTGGGAAAGACAGAGGTGGGCAGATGTGAATGTTTTGACCGCAAGCTTCGAAATACTGAGGAGATGAGCAAATGAGTAACATGAAACACCTGTAAAAAGAAGTGCCTTTGAACCAGTGCCAGCTCATTCCAGTGAACAGGCAGCTGCTACTGAAGTGAAACAGTGTTGATGAATGTGTAAAATATGGGTAGAGATCAATAAATGAAAGATAACACCAGTGTAAATCATTCATGCCTTGACCGTTTCTTGACTTCCGAGTTTAAGCAAGGCCTGCTGTGGATTGTTTTGTGACAGCAGCTATGGAAAGTGGTCAAGTCCAGAAGTCTTTTCTGTATTTTGCTGTTTTCTTTAACAGCAAGAAATAATAAATTTTGGTTAAGGAGGTGATGAAAATCCAGTTTTCCTTCTGATTTCAAGAAGGATTTTTATTTCTGTTCTACACAAATATTACTATGATTGTAGGAGGCAGTGGGCTAACAGGTCCAAAAAGAGTATTTTTGTGTCCACAGAAATGCATGACACTTTCTCTAGACCTTTCTTGCCTTAGGATGACCACTGCTATACACGATGGAAGTGAAATATGTGCTGGTTCAGTCTCCTGATGCTCTGCTTTGATGTCATCATGAGTAATGTCTTGTGCCTGTTTGCAGGCACAATTTGTGTGGAAAATTATCTGTCCAAAACTGGAATACTATTAACAACTTTACATAGTCTGAAGAAGAGAATGGCTGCTAGGTATCAACACTTTGTACAAGACTGACGCAAAACCAGTCCTTACTGTATATAAGCTCTGCCATTAGCAATAGGACTAATTTTTGAACCACCCAGAGAAAAGGTTGGAGAGAGGAGTGAGTGGCTGCGTGGTGCTCAGTTGCTATCTTGGGTTAAACCACAACAAACATAAAAGAAGTACCTGGCAGATTGTGACAAAGAGCACAAGTAACTTTTACAATTGGACTCAAATAAACCTGTAACTATGTTAAATTTGGGTCTTTCTCTCTGTTTAAATCCAGCAGTTTCCTCCTCTGTGCTAGGTGATAGCGAAGAGAAGGCAGACTCGATGTCCTCCATTACACTGTCCTGTCCTGCCACAGCTCACAGGGATGAATGAGGTTTATCTGCCTCTCTCCCTGTTGGAGAAATCTGAGTCTTGTAGAGCAGGTGCTATGCCAGGTAATAAGTCCAGTCATAGACAAGGAAAGGATAGAGCTTCCACACGAAACACAGAAGGTCCAAGCATTTTACCTGGCTCTGAGAAACCTCCCATAAATTCATAAGTGTTTTTCATAGTAGTACTTTATGTTTTCATAGTTTGGTCAGCTTTGAGAGGATTTGCATGAGAGTAAAAAGCATATTTCTGACACAAAACTCACCCACAAGTCTTCCAGATTTCAAGTTACACTTTCAGTGCACAAGATGCTACAGTTTCTCGGGGAATGATCACCTGAGTTGTCTGAAATTGCAGACAAATGTGTTTTTCTCTAACCTCATTCATTGAAATGCCTAAATAGTTGTGTCTGAAATTGGATGGTGTGATTGTGTATGGGTAATCTGGCTGCAGACTGTCAGAAAAAATGTCAACCTAGTTGTTTATTTTCCTTTCTTTTCCGAGCTTCATAAGAAGAATTGGCAGGTACTCTAATAACTGGCAAGGCTCTCTGTTCTGCCAGTGATAATATTATTGATACAGATACCAGTGTTATTGGCTTTCTAACAATGCCTGCTGACTAAAAATGACTGCTGTTCTTTCTGTGTTGTCAGGATTCAGTATAGGTTTTTTACCTGCTAACTGTGACCAATGTTAATGATGCCCAACGTATAATATCAGGCATGCTAATTTATCATTTACATGAGTAGCAATGCTGGAAGTTGAAGATTTTGCCATGTTTCTCAATTCTTTGTGGGTATCTGAATATTTAACATGGTACACTGTCGTGATATAATTTGCTTCTTTACACTGATATGCATATGAGAGTTTTTTCTAGAAAAATATGGGAAAGAAGAGTTTGGCAACTACTGGCAGTGGAAAATTCAAATGTGATTCAGCTTTTAATTAAGAGAGTCACTCTCTTTCATCTCTCTGCTAGACATGTAATTCTAGCTGGTCCTTCATTAGTACAGCTTTCATCAGTGTGAAGATAAAGCTGTATTTAAGAAATTACTTAAGATTTGAGTTCAATATGAAATTTGTTTGCTATCTAAAAATGTGTTGCATTTTGCAGACTATGGAATTGGATTGAACACGTCACAAAACTGTGTTTCTTTTGATTTTTTTAATTTTTTTTGAGTGTGTGCCGGAGACATTCTGAAACCCTTCAGAGAGACATGATATCTGTCACACACAGTTATGAATTAGTGAAGCCAAGGCTGAGAGTAAATTGTATTAGCAAAGGTGGATGTATTAGTACATAATTTATTGCAGGCAGTGTTTTGTAAAATTAATCTAAAATCTAATGTAGTCTTTAAAGGTATAAAGGGAAAAGATGGATTGCGTCAGATCCATTTTGTTCTCTGTCCTGGTTAGTGAATTCCAGCTGACAGCCTAGGAAACCCATACCTCATTACCATATTTTGAAACAGCTGCTAAGGAAAATAGGTCTGGTTGCCAGAATTCATATTTGTGTCAGAAGTGCCAGCTATGTGAACAGAACCATCATTGCTTAAAGAACCATTATTGTTTAGACAAGGAAGACTGTGTTCAACTTTACTGTCATCAGCCACATTAAGGCTTTATTTGGTTCAGAATATATGTAATTAATTTAAGGAAACTATTCATACAATGTTATTATAATTACTGGAACATAACTATTTCTCCCATGTATTTAATCTAAGAAATAATCCTTGGATATCAGCCATACTCATCTTAATTCCACATTTTAACAGCTTGCTACCTGTCAATAATTATGACATCAGAGCTACCGCTCTGTAAATGAGGTTTCTTCAGAAACCAGATGCTGAAGTTTTGTTTTACATGAAAGGAGACATTGTCCTTCAGGAACTATAGCTCCTTTAATTCTAGTCATTAAAGAATCCAGTAAGTCTTTTCTCAGATATTCTTTTAACTTTCCTCCTTTGCATGTATGTATGCTTTTGTAATGCCTTTCTCTTTGCTATTTACCTTTATACTTCCATCTCTTTACAAATTATCAGCTGATTGCTGATAACCAAGTGTGTAACATCTCTATAGATTGGTACTGATTGTTAGAATATAGCCCAGCCTAGCCTACTCTGTAACTGCAAATATTGGTGAGATGTTGTCCTGTTGCAGTTAGAATCATAGATCACTGGGTTAGAAGGGACCTCAAGGATCATCTAGCCCAACCCCTTAAGATAAAGAAATACATTTGAAATGAGATGGCCCAGCACCCTGTCAAGCTCAGCCTTAAAACTATTTAAAGCTGGAGAGTCCACTTCTCTTGGAAGACTATTCCAATGTCTAATTGCTCTCATGGTGAAAAATTTTCCTCTGGAGTCCAATCAGAATTTCCCCACGAGCAACTTTTACCCATTACCCTTTGTCTTATCCATGTGACTCCTCGTAAAAAGGGAGTCTCCATCTTCTTGGTAGCCATCCTTTATGTACTGGTATGTGGTAATAAGGTCTCCCCTGAGCCTTCTCTTCTGAAGGCTGAACAAACCAAGTTCTCTCAGCCTTTCTTCATATGACAGGTCTTCTAGTCCTCTGATCATCCTCGTGACACTTCTTTGGACCCTTTCCAGCCTGTCCACATCTTTTTTGTACAGCAGGAACCAAAAGTGAACTCAGTACTCAAGGTGTGGTCTGACCAGCACTGCTTAGAGTGGTATTCTGACTTCTTTATCTCTGCTGGTGAGGCTCTTGTTAAGGCAGCCCACCATCCTGGTTGCTTGACAGGCTACCAAGTTAGGAAAGCTAGTGACACAAGGAGTTGTCAATAGTCCTTTACAGGCCAACATACTGTAATTCCAAACTTCCCTGCCCAAGCTCTCAGTGTCCTCAGTAAAGTAGTGGCATTGCTCTTTCCTTGTCTTTGCACTTATTCCCACTGCTGGCTGAGTAATTGTGGCTCCTCTTAACTCAGCCAGTGCTCTGTCAGGGGAAGCACCTAAAGCACCAAGTGTAGCAATCACTAAGTGGCTCTGTAGCAGCACGAGTGGCAGTTGTCACTCAGTTTCAAATTACTGTCCAAAAATCTGCTCTGTGCGTGTGTGTGTGCGCTCTGCCTGTGCTGTTTGGATCCAGAGGACCTGACACCACCACACTTCAAGCAAAGGTGCCTGTAGTAGCTACAGACTAGGGGGGTACAAATCAAGGCCCCTGGCCTGATTTTGGTGTGCTATGTCACTACATCCACCAACTCAGTTTTTGTATCTCTATATTTAAACTTCTGCATCTTTGATATCCATAACTAGTCCAGGGGGAGCTTGCTAATCTCGGATTTGCTGTTTGTGTGCAAATTGAGCATTTTGAACAGTTTAGCAACATACTGTTTTTCTGTGTCTTTAGGTTCCAGTTTGCAGTTGTTAAAAAAATAAAATTATTCTTCATCTGTGAAGGATTTCTCCCTGTGATGCAAAAAAGGACCAGTAATTAACTGCTGCTCCAGCCACATCCAGCACGACAGGAGAATGACTACAGTCCACTGTTGCAGCTGTTGAATTGTTTTACTTTCTGAGTTTGGGGTTTGATTTGAAATACTCTTAATATTTCTGTTTCACTAACATAAGTGAGTTGGATCATCTTTGGCAGCATGTTCAGCTTTCAGGTATTAAAAGTAGCCCAGACAGGGCAACATTTCCTTCTTCTGTATTAGTTATGGACCATTTTTCTTGTAACTCTATTGGTGCTTAGAATAAAAATATGTCACCTTACTACTCTTGTTTAAGGGATACAAACTATATTGTTAGACGTTACTTAGAGAAAGGTACCTTGATGATATTATAAGATAAATAACATAGCCTTTTTTGATACTGCTTACTGCTCAAATATGAGATATATGAGGAAGAACTTCTTTACTGTGAGGGTGACAGAGCACTGCAACAGGCTGCCCAGGGAGGTTGTGGGTCTCCGTCTTGGAGACTTTCAACCTGGATGCTGTCCTGTGTAATGTGCTCTGGGCAATCCTGCTTTAGCAGTGGAGGGTGGACTAGGTGATCTCTAGAAGTCCCTTCCATCTCCAATGATTCTGAGATTCTGTAACGTAGGGAGATGTCTTGGGGGATGGAATAAGGTGGGAACTTCTAGGTGAGCATTTACCTAGAAGAAAGTGTAGTTAAAATGGGCTTGCTTACTTGCTTAAAAGAAAAAGAAGACATGCTTTGTTAGTTATGGAGCTAGAATGGGAAAAACATGACTCACTAAGACCCATGTTTTTCCAAACATTTTTTCCAATGGCAGTCAAGTCTTCATCCCCTTGTGCCTGTGGGAGCAATTATTCTTCATTTGTCTGACTATTTGGGTTGAATATTCTTCTCTTACTGACAGCCGTTACTGAGCATTTGTGCAATTTCCCCCCAAACGGGATTCCTGACTCAAGAGAGGCCCACTTAGTGAGACTGCTTTTTAAATAACAAATAGACCTATTAAAAATCAGTCTTATGGAAGACGAATGAGAAGATTGATGGGATTTCAGTAGCCTGATCTCAGTTGTATCAAGAACGTAGAGAGTCTGACTGCTCAGGCACACATCTAAAAAAACAGAGAGATCACCTCCCTATACCAGTGTAGCCCTGGGGACTGGGACTGGTGATAACTGTTGTTGCTGTCTTTTGGACATTTTTTTGTCTTCTTAGAAAAAAATCCACTTTTCATGATTTCTGCCTCTGAGTCCCAGTTTCACCTTTGAGAACTTTCTCTGGCTTCCCCTCTCAGGAACATGTTGCATGGACAGCACAGCTAGGTGGTACGCTTAGCGTGTTCTCATTCACCAGGAGTCAGGCAAAAAAAGGGCTTATACACAACATCCCAACCTACCTTGGACATGTTAGTTGCACCTATAGGTAAGGTAGCAAATTTTGCCTGAGGCAATGTTTTCCCTCCCTATCGTAGCTACTCTTTTATTTCTTGGAGACTGGACTTCCTGGGAAATTTCCCCCTGATGCTTCTCTACTTACTTGGATGTCAGACAAAAGTTTGGTAGCAAAATATTGTTACTACTTTTAATTTGTCCCCCATTTCACATTCACACTACCTTTCCCCTCCTCTTGCTTCTCTCTTTAAAGGTTGAGAGTGTTTAAAGTAATTTATGCTTCTGCATTTTGAATTATTCTGAACTGTTTATAATGTGATTGCCAAATGCCTTTGTGACTGAAAGAAACTACAGAGAACCCAAGGGTGTAATATAAAACATTCTGAGTGACTTGAAACCAGAAGAGTTGAGTTGAACTTACCATCAAGATTTGACCTTTTTGTAATTTTATGGGACTGAGAAGGTCTACAGGTACAGAATTTTTTTTTAAATAATTCTGTTTGTGATACAGTCAGCACACTAGGGTGCAAGTCTGTTCCTGAGTATACTGCAGCTCAAATAATAATAACCTGTATTTCTCTGTGTCTAACCTGCAGGTTACCTGCTTGAAAAATAGAATGTCATTCAGCAGCAGAGAGGATTGTATATGTGTGTGAGTCACAAAAATTTTCTGGGGAGCCCCTCCATTGCTTGTTCCTCTCTCTTATAAGCCCTTCTTCACCTTCCTTGCCTCTTATTTTGCTTGAGTTATCTGAGGGTGCAGTATGTATTTTGAAGGAGTAGTGCTTTTAGAAGTATGTGAGGTTATCTGAGGGCAAGGGCTTTGCATATGAAATGCAGTGCTACTAATGAAATTGAGTTTGTGTTAATCAGCTGCAACGAGCTATTAAATTCAGTTTAAGAAAATAATCTATTCCTCCCTCCCTCCCTCTCTTGGACTGAAAACAGGAGGGGGTTGAATTTCTAGCACTGAAAAAGGAGAATTGCTCTGAGTTAATTTTCACTACCTGCTTAATTACTAATATTTTGTGAAATCCTATTTTAGCAGTTAGTATTTGTCTGTCCTGTACAATAAAAGCCACATGATTACACAACACTGTAGGGCACCCTGTGGTAAACTATATCAATGAACTTACCACAGTTATGTCTATACATTTCCTCCTGTACAAGTGAAAGGAGCTGCTTTACTGTCACCCTCACTATCTGTGGAGCCACAAGAAATGGGATTCTGTATGGCAGAGAAAAGTAGACTGCTTTCTCTGGGTATAAGATTTGGCTTTAAATCAAAATATATACAGTTTCTGCTAACATGTTGAGTTGGATTGGAGCAATACCCCAGTGGCCCATGGTAAAAGAAAATATTGCCACTAGTTTCATGGGAGCAGGATTTATTCCTTGGTGAAGAAATCAGAGCTGTACTAATCTTAATCTAAAACTGTACTAATTAGTTGTACTAATCCTTATCTAATCTCTGCAAAATGTCACTGTTCAAGGGATGCTTCAAGGTGTCTAAGCTTCATGGACCCTTCAAACTTGGATGCTCAAGCCTTTAGGATGCCTGAGACCATTAACACTGAGCAGTATGTACTGTGTGAGAAAACAGTATAGAAGTGTTGTGAAGTACTCTTTATTCCTTCTCTGTGAAGTTTTCAAATAGCTTAGAGTTCAGAGGAATGGTCTGTGCTGGATTAAGCTAAAGCAATAAGGACATTACTGCTTCAGGTGTCCATACACTGAGCCATGAGAGACCAGCAGGTATGTAGTGGAGAGGCAGAAGACAGTGCTCTTCTCCTCAGCATGCTGCAGCTAAATCCAGCAGACTGGGAGCAGTTTAAACTAATGCACCAAACTTGTGAACTTCAGTGTCCAGAGAGCCGTTGCTTTTTTTGCATGTTGTTTCTGCTGTGGAGACAGTAATTGCTGAGAGAGTGAGTGTCTGAGAATTTAATATCTTAAGCTTCAGCAGTTTAATCCCACAGAATAAGTCTGTGGGAACACTGTGGGGGGTCAAATCCACAGTTTAGAAACATTAGTAGACTTGTTTTTTCTGCTCCTAAGATCATGACTAAACATTTATGTCCCTTTTGTGCATGTTTGTTGGTTTAATTTTCACAGTGGATATATAACTTAGCGTGAAACTCTTATGATTGCTTTCTCTTAAAACACATTAAGTGTATTCGCTATGAATACAAATGTACAATTCAGAAAATAAGTGCCATGGTAGACAACAAAACCTATCTGTCATTATTTATTCACTCAGCAAAGCTATAAAAAACATTTAGTACATAATAGACCAAAGTTATTCCTTTTGTTCCACCATTTATTTTAACTGAGTTATACTAGAGGTAAATGTGAACCAATAAATCTGTGTAATAGCTCCTTACCTGCTAAGATGTAACACAATTCTAAAATTATTCAGATGTGTTACAGCTGATGATACAGGACTTTGCTGTCTTTTATCATGATTCTTTCACAACTCTTGGATCACGCTTTGTTTAGTTTCATGGAGCCAAATGATGATGAGTTTTCTGTTACTGATTCCATTGTTGTTATATATCTTTTATGGTTGCTGGCTTACTGATTAATACAAGATAAAATAAACCATGAAACTACAGGAACAGCTATACCAAAGATTAGATCAGAAATGGAGAGGAGCCAGACCTTTAACTGAGACATCCTTCTCCACTCTAATGCATTTAGAGCTGTGATCAGACTCGCAGAGGGAGCTATGTGGCACAGCTGGTGCCCAAAGAAACTTACTTCAGCACTATGTATACTCCTGGAATATCCCACGTATCTGCCACTGAGATGGGGTTAATACACGATGGCAAGTGTATAGAGAGAAGGAGGACAACACAAGCATTAACGTAACAGAGACTGTAGAAGAGCTTTCAATGCCACTTTATATTGTCTCTGTTGAGTGGAAAAACCTGAAAGGGGATCTACACTAATGTGCTTGCAAATCCTGGCTGCAGTGCATCTCTTAGAGCCAGCTAGACACTAGCCGTGTGCATGCAAGATGCCGTGATTGTTTTTCCTTCACTACTTGCTGGGAAGCAGAGATCCCTAATTTCATCTTCACTCTATGCAGGAAATCATTATCCTCCTTTTTCCCCTCTAGAAAATTCTATCAGTGTTCCTGATCCTTACAGACACTGTCCTTGGCATACGCTTTTTATCTGAATTCTTGCCTAGGATAATAGACACCGAGTGGCAGTGAAAAACAAACAAACAAACAAAATATCAAAAAAGCAAAGAAAACACTACTCAATAAGAAAGGAAAACAAGCTTTTCCTGTGGGAAATTCTGCATTTCACAGGTTTTTCAGCATTTCTTTGGAAGACAAATATCTAACTTAAATTTTGTAGGCATCCACCATCACTGAGACATTATAATTTTGTTATTCTGTGTACGGCACTTACCTTAATAAGTTAGAGGCTGCATTTATTCTTTTTTTCACAAAGTATTTTACTTCGCAATGAAGCCTCTTTCAGCAGTGAGGCTCCTCACTCAACTTTTGTGAAAGTTGTATGTGTATAAACTTAAGTTGAACTGCCTGATATAATGCAAAGCGTACTAACAATGTTATGTGAATGCCAAGCCAGATATAGGGATCCCTCTGACTTGATAGTGCCTTTAAAGTTTCCAAACCATTGGACTTTGAGACTTATTAGGCAGTACTTCTAAGTACATGAAATTACAATGGGTTATCAAATCAAAGCCCAGATAGTCTGAAAAGCAGAAGTCAGCTTAAATGCCCGAAACTATACTTCAAGGCATAACCTTACTGCAGATAATAAAATCTTACCAGGATTAAATGGGACCCATTACTTCTATTTTTCCCCATTGTCAATATGAAATTCTGATGATAGCCAATTTACTACTCTGCATGAAACTGCATATATTATTTAACTAGTATGAAAGATTTCCATCTATTCAGCTATGTGGGCAGCTTCCATACGATAAAGTTTTATTCTGGCAGGGGAGTATTGTCAAGCTTTACTTTGGTGTAAGTACGTTAAAAGAAAGTCTAAAATCTATGTGAGTCTGCATTGTAAATTTCTAGTTTGCTGCCTGGATATTATTTTCACTAAGGCTATCAATGCAAGAAACTTTTTCAATAATCTTTAGCACATAATTGCTATGTAAATCAAATTATAAGTAGCAGATAAACTCTTGCTAGGTCTTCTGAAAGTGTAGGTGTGAAATGAATTTGAAATCAGTGCTAACTTACAGAGTGAAGGGCTTTGCAGTCTTACGAAATCCTGTACATATAGCTGTAAATCTCCACTTTATGGCATATTCTGTTTTGGTGTCCTTGTCACTAAAATAATTTCATCATGTATAGGCACTGCTACAATACTCCTTTAGTTTACTAGCATATATTTTACTAACATCAAATATTAATGAAGTGAAATCAGATTTCTGGCAGAAGGATACTGAAGAGAATGGACTTGTTACATGTCATCTTACTATCAATAGTTGTCACAGCACCTATTACTTTAGGGGGTTAGGTGGGGGAGGTGAACATAAAAGATTTTCAGCCCCAGCACTCACTTCAGGTGTGTTCTTGACTCTGAAGAATCAGTAGCGTGCAATTTTCCAACCTTTACTACTATTGTCATGGAACTGCTGAGCAGGAAACACTATTTCAGAAAACAAAGAGGTCTGACTGCTTTCCCATAATTTTCTTGGAGGCCGAACTGTTCATCCTTTTAAAATCCTATAGCATGCTCTGGAAAGAAGACACTGATAATGGGGCAGAAGAACTCATTTTAGTTCTCTTGAGCTCAGGTTCCAGATGTGCCTTGACTGTAATGAGTTACTTTTTGATACATGTCATCAAATAGTTTTTTTCTGAAAGATTGAGGAGTTCAAAGGCCTCTGCTCCATTCTTTCGTGTCATGGTAGTTGCTTTAAAGGTCATGGTGCAACAGCTCAACACTTCTCTGGTCTGCTAGAGCTATGGACAAAATATATTTGGTATGTCATGAGTCCTTTTGCACTCTGTCCCTCATTCTTTTCCAGAGCTACTGGTAGTTCAAGAATCTGATGCCTCCTTTCAGGATAGTCCAGTTGTCACCACGATCTTTGCGTACTTTGAGTTGGACCATGCTTACCTTCTTTGGATTGTGATCCCTCTCAGCACTGACCGTGCTGCACCTGCTTTTCCATCATTCACTTTTCCACTTCCATAGATCAATCGTGGCTTCATGGCTGCTTCTGCTTTGTGTGTATTGTCTTCAGCCCTGTTCTTGATCACTTCTTTTCTTGGTTTCTCTTATCATCTTTGGCATCTTTTAGCCTGAACTAGTGCCTGCTGATTTTTTTCTGCTGAGCCCTCACTGATTGTGTCTCTGAACTACTGGTAACACAATATCCTCAGATCCTCCAGCGTAGTTCTTTGTTTTCTCATATGTGATTAAGGGTCTAACTTTACGTGATTGCCAAGAAGTAAGAAAAGCAATGATGAGTCAGAAGCTGTATAAAACCAGCAGCATAGTAAAGTTTAACTGTTTAATGAATTAGAATAACGGGAACAATCATAAAGCCTTTAGAGCAAGAATGGTCTTTTTTTATATAAACACCTGCCCCAGTGGGACCTCCCATTTCATGTCTCTAGTGCTTTGGCTCTTTCTCATTAAAAAAGCAATAATTTTTAAAATGAAGTTGAAGACTGAGAGTCCATGAAGAAACTGCATTTAGAGAAAAGAATCTAGATGAATAACATACTCCTGTCTTGTTTTCCTTCTGCTCATTTGACATTCTCTTTTGAACTTTGTTGGAATAAAATAAGAGAAGGAAGCAAAGTTCAGAAACATTGCTGTATTTCTGAAACAAATGCTTATGTGTTGCTTTTCTAGAAAGAGAATTAAAACTGGTTCTAAAGAGCATAGCAGGCATGTCTAAAGGAAGTTTTAGCATTTCCCAAGAGCTCCTAATTTCACCGTGAAAGTGGAAAGAAGAAAGAGAGGAAGAAAGCAATTCAAAATACTAATGCACATTTTAAAAGTTTAATTTAACCTCAGAAGAAATATCACAGGCAGCAATAATCAAAAAGAATTTGACTAATACAGCATTAATCAATGTGAAAGGAGACAGAAAGAAAACATTGAAAGAGAGAAACAAACTTAAGATCAAATATATCATTAGTCTTACTTCTTGGAAAAGTCTCAAAGGCGATGTTTTCTTCAAGAATTACTGGGGAAATGTAATGGAACATGTAGTCTTATTAACTGTACTTCAGGCTTTTTGGTTTTGATGTCAAAAACTGATAGCACCGTGTCAGAGGCATATATTACAGGCTTGTCCCCTTCAGTTCATGACTCCTGGGCTTTAAATTTTATGTCAATCTGTTTATTATCAGTATCAACAGCAGAGAAAAGATTCAGACAATACACTGTTGTAACTCTGCCTTCCCAAACTTCAGGCATGAATGTAGTAAATCTTATTGAGAATCATGCACGTAATTTTTCTAGAGCTTGAAAGAATAATATTATAAGGGAATATTGCAGACATTGGAGAAGTGTGTCTATAATAGGTATGTTGAAATTCCTTACGTAGATCGACCTTTGAATTTTGCCTAATTTACTTATGCTCTAAGTTTTCTGTTCAGTGTCCCACTTTTATTGCTATGCTTGTGGGTGCATTACTAGCAAGCAGCTAAAAATGAAAATCCATAATCATATGAATGCTCAGGAAGCTTCAAAAAGCTTGAGCGCCCTTTACAGTTACAAAGGAGGCAAGAAAAGGAAGTGAGAAAGTAAGCATGTCTTATCTCACCAACAAAATATAGACAGACAAACTTGAAGAAAAGCTCATCTTTTTAGGTTGGAAACAGACATAATAGCATCTAGTGCAGATTAGGAGCAATTTCTATGAATTTAAATTAATTATCCTGTCTAATAAGATAATTCAGAAGACAAAAATAGCTGGCACTTGCGAAGCTGAAGGATGAGGTGACAGGGATTATTCTATCTAGAAGGGACAGACAGACAAGTGTTTGTCACACAACAGCATGTATTAACAAGATCTGGATATGGGAAAATTTTTTACTGCTCTGTAAAGCATAACATGTCCTCTGTATAGAGGTAAACCCATTCCCAGGTATTTTGCAGGCTAGTCTCGTGGAGCTATTTCTGAGATCTTTCTAGAGGATCAGGACTCAGAATGGAGCTCAGCGATGGTAGTCTAGTGTTACTACCCTCTGTCAATTTGCCTTCATTCTCATGTGTAGCAATAGTTTATTTTTGCATCCACAGTTTCTTTGAAGAGTGAATAATAAGCACGTTATATCTGGGAACACTGATATAAGAAGAATGAAAGCACTGAGTCCTTTCCATGTTTTCTATCTCTGTACTCTATGAAGTATTTACAGTGATCAGATCATGTAATTTAAAACATCTTCCTAATTCATATACAACCTCTTTTACAGAAACTGTTGTCTGTGCAGCTTAATCTACATTAAATTGGTCACAAACTGCTTTACCTCTTGCAGGACAGTCTCCATATGCTACTTACGTGAAGGAACTTCATATTTTTCATAGCTTTTTCATAGTCTTCTTTGTTCTCCCATAGAGATCTTAATTTTTTAGCTGTGGACAGTTGTGTGTGTGTTTACCATTTTAAAATAATTCCTATATTTAAAAGAGCAGTAGGGGGCCGGTTAGCTCAGTCAGTAGAGCGTAGCGCTAACAACGGTAAGGTCGCGGGTTCGATTCCTGTTCGGTCCCCATATGTTGCCTGATCTAGTCTACAGGTGGCATCCCTGGCAGAAGGGAGGCTGGGTTAAAATGATCCCTTCCAGCTTAGGCTATTCTATGATACGATATTTCTATGATATCAAAACACCTATACACACACACACACACACACACAAAAAAAACAACCCAAGGAGAAATGAATATTTTTCACATTGACTATAAGTTAACTGCAGCTATGAAGTGTGTCTTCTTGACAGATCCAAACATCTGCTGATGCTTCTAGCGGGCCCTCCAGGTTTTGCCCTGATGTAAATTGAAGTGTTTACAGGAAGGAAGTAAAAGCATATGCAGAGGTCTGTTCTAAATTTATTTGACCTTGACCCCCAGACTAGACATGATGCTTTACTACTGAGCAAATCTTGCAAGTAAACAGTTAAGCAGAACACATATTTTTAGAAACCTTGTCTTGTGTCATCATCTTGGCTTAGTATAGGTCTTTACGTCTGTCTGTCCATCTGGACAACTAAATCTGCAAAGGCCACTCAGCAAAAGCATGTAACCTTTTGCACAACCTTTTGTGCGAGAGGCAGCTTCATCTTAAAGTGATATATTACCATTTTTTAGGATAAGTTTTGTGATTACATTTGAATTTCCCAGCTACTGTAACTCCTCAGCTTTCCTGAACGGTGAGATGGAGGAAAGACAGTTTTGCCCTTTAGCATAAGCATAGTTTGGTCAGATGAGCTTTCTAGTTCAGACTAGGAGGGCTCTTCTGCTACAAGTCTCCTAACTCTGCCTACACGCTGTGCTTTGGTTTGCAGCATGGAGCTGTCTCAGAGTTTTCCCTTGGGAGGAAACCAAGCTGGAAGATTTCCTCAGAGGCATTCATAATATGTTCCAGTTGTAAACAAGCATTCAGCCAGTGGAATCAGACCAGGGCTAGTCCAAAGCAAAAAGCTGCAAAATGGGCATAATGCAGATGTGAGATCTCCAGTGCTCTGCTCCAAGGTGCCACCCTTGCGGGCGTGCACAACTTGCTGAGGCAGGGACAGCCTGTGTGATCGTAGGTGCACAGTATACTCAGGTGGATAGAGATTCCCATTACTTTAGTCTGAGAAACAGAAAATAATTTACTTCAGTATGTGCTGGGATTAAGGGTATGGTATTAAAAAATGTGTATAACCTAAGGAAGAGCAAGAAAGATTTACTGTATGGATAGTTTGAGGTACATTTTTAAAACACAAATATGTGCTGTAGGGAGCTGCCTGTCCTAGTTTGACACAGATGAATCATTCCAAGCACTGGAGGCATCTGCAGACACCTAATCGTGGAAAGTCAGTTCAGCAGAATTAAAACTTAGTTATTAAGTTTAATCACCAATGTTTATAGAGCAGATTACTGCTCTTGGGTACCGGTGATGTAGATATCTGATATGCCAGCAGTGACGTACCAAGTAAGAACTTGATTTCTCAAGGCTCATTATGTAATTAGTTCACATTTTTTACTGGATGCTTTTTACTGTAATGTCTTCATATCAGCTGCAAAATCTGTAACGTAATTTTCACAGATAAATTATCAGAGAGTGCAGAAATTCTGCCGTGCTAATTAAGTCTAAGAAATGTACTCCTTGCATTTGTGAATATGCATATCATTTCACATTAAGTTACCTGCAAATGTGATAAAGGAGTTTATATCAATAAGTATGTAATCATGTTTTGGAAAACACAGTTGTTTTTACCACATTCTTGTGTTTCTTTTTCTGTAAATATGTGTGGATGCATTATACATGGATGCATCCACATATGGAATAATTTTTTTATTTATATGAGGATAAATTCTGCTACTCTCTCAAGCCTCTAACTGGGAGCATATTGCAAAGGTAGTTCACCAAAAACAGATTAATTAGTCATGGATCTGACTGTTGACTCTGTCAGTGTTTCATCCCACCCATTCTGCAGGTGACAGTGGGCAGGGGTGCTGAGTCATCTCCTGGTCCCCTGCATAGCCCATCATGCAGGTGTCTCCAGCAAAGGGGAGTCTTGGACATCTTCTCTACCCTTGTGCTTTTGGCATTGACCAGGCCAGGAGAGAAAACAAAAGTTTCTCCTGGCAGCTTTGTTCACCCTCATGGGCCACTTGTTGTTGAACAATCCAGTCCAGCTACCTAAAAATGTCCAGCTACTGCTCCCACCCTTGTGCTGCAATGCAGATGTCCAGTATGGACACCATGTGGCCTGGGCTCACCTCTTTCTGCACTTTATTTGGAGAGGTGAAAGGGTGCAGCAGGGCAGAAGGGTAGCCTATTATGAAGTGGTCTCTGACAAATCCCCTTAGGCTTGACCTCCTAGATGAATGCAATCATGTAGCTTATTTACTCTGAGTTAATAGAGTCAGTGTTTAACATTCATTGTATTTGATTAATGAAAGTTTTGCTGTTCCTTTACTGAAGGAAAGGACAGATGTGTTTGTGGTCCACTGCTTCCACTTAAACAAACACGAAATGGAGTTTCAAATCTTTCCCAAGGACGTACTTCATCAAGGTGACAATATATAACCTTCTGTCTGAAATCAGCTGTCAGAAGCAGAAGTACTATGTTTTTTTTAATCATGGATGAGAGAGTAGCTGTCCTTGAGTATCTAACTTCCCATACCATTGAACACTGCCCAGTCTCTACAGCCAATGGGAAGATGCAACAGCCCTGGAAACCCAAGGTTGCTTCAGCCTTTGCAGTCTTTATGTTTATCAGCCTAATATCCCACATCTGCTTCAGATTCGTTTTCAGATGCCCAGTGCCCACAGCAGGTGCTGTCTAATCTGAATGACAGCTACCGTCTCGTGTTATACTTGATGTGTAGTATTGGGTCTCAGATACTGCATGTAATTTACTGCCATTTTCAGCGGCTCAGAGTCTATACACCAAACATGCAAACGTATTAGTCTAGTCCTCCATTTATCTGCCTTATTTACTGATTTATTATTATTATTTTCCACTGACTCCTGCAAAGTGTCTGTATTAAAGATAGGGTAGCCATTTAAGTTTTTAAAAATTAATACTTCTTTTTATTTTATTATCTTGCTTAAATTAAATGCCAATAGCCTGTATGCCTGTCTTTCATTCTATAACTATCCACTGTTGCTGTTAGTACCTTGCTTGTTTTTGAATTAGAGACAGGAGAAAGTTCAGTCACTGTCTGTAAATATACTCACTTGCAACAAGCACAGAAGTGGTCTTTTGACACCCAGGCTCATTTGCCCATTCAGGGCAATGTCAGAGCAAGAACAGCAAGTTGATTGAGATCGACTTAAAAAAAAAGAAAACTGATTTGAAATAGTTACGAGTGGTTTTGTTTGTGAAAGAACAATAGGACGATGAAAAAATATTTTAGTAAACATGAATCATATCTCAAAAGCAAAATCTCTCTTTTTATCAGATGTCCCATGTGTAGAAGCTTAGTATTTTAATAAGTAGAATTATGCAGTGATTTGTGTTGCTAGTAGGCAGATGTCCCCATTGGCTGCACTTTAAAGTCATACACCAGTGCCCTCTCCTATTTGTAGCTCATCTAGTAAATACAGCGATTGTCACTAAAGAACAGCTTCAATGTTTTTGTTTAATTTGCCAGATCTAATGCAATCTCCTTGAACTGAAGAAGTTTTAACTTTGTTTACAAGAAAGTAGGCAGTATCACTGTAGTGGCACCATTGCTGACTCTTCAGCTGATGGGGCACACAAAAGAACATTTTTACGTAAACGTTTTTCAGGACAAAGACTCTACGGTTAGACATGCCGTGCTAGGGAATGTGTGCATTGCTGCTGCTGAAAAGATTTAACTGGAAGAGAAATCACTTGGCATTTTTCAGGTGTTGCTACTAAGGAAAACTTGAAAAATAGCCGAAGGATGACTTCCTGGAGGCCTGTGCTGGATGGAGTGACTTACTTTCTCTGCTGGTTTGTTTGGATAGTCAAGGTCCTACAACAGTGTTCATTTCTCATGTATCTGGAGACATGACAGCTTAACCATGGCCAGTATTTCCAGATCAAGAAATTGGGCAATTAAGTTACCTGGATGGTTCTTAGCAGTAGCAGCTTTTGTTGCAGATTTTGACTGATGCATGCTCCTCCTATTGCTTGGTCTTATCAAAGCAGAATATTATACATGTGGTCATGTAACATTTATGTGGCATACAGCTTCATCCCCGGACAAGAATCCATTGCTGGGCTTCCCACTGTTGCATTTGGCTGTTGAAAAGGAGAACAAGCTGCAAAGCTTTGTCCTGTGATACAAAGGCTTTTTTTACCTCCTGAAAAGAGAAAATATATAAAAGAATTTCATAGAAAAAAAAGTGTGACCTACATTCTAGATGTTGCCAAGAGTGTTCACATCACTTTAAGGCATATGTTCTTAAACAGTCTTAAATTTATTTCAATACAGTTAGGAATGTGAGATAGACACATAACTGTAGTCTACAAATCAGTCTAGGTATAAATAACTGCCAGTTCAGGTTTGCACTAAACATTTCAAATAATTTCAACAGCTGCTAAAGCATGATAATGAATCGATTTACGGGAAGTATCATATTTTTGCTTTATGTGAACTTACAGAGATCCTTATCATAAGGCAACCAGGTAGAGGACTTTCTGATTTCATGTTTATTTTTAAAAAGCTGACTATAACTAATATATCCAAGGAAGATCCTTGGTATATTACTGCATTACATATCAAAAGTCATTCACTAGCAGAAGAATCAGCAAAAAATGCAAAACATTATATGCAGCTTTATTTTCATCAAGGTTTTGAATGTGGCAACCATATTTACTGCTGTATCTTCCCCTACACCATCAGAATAGCTTTTGAGACCAGATTCTCAGACAAATTCAGACTACTGAGTTATTGGAGGTAGTCATACTGAAGTTATGGTCTCTGAAGTTAATTATTAAAATACATGGAATAAATGCATCATAAAAACAGCAGCAACGGAAGTGGACATATAGCTACACAAATACTTTGGAAATTTCCAGTGATCAGAATCTTAATGAAATTGAAGCTGTCTGAAAGAATGAGAAAAGTTAAAGAATTGACATAAGTATTCATGGCAAAATGAGAGAAAAAAGTTCTTATCCTGTCTTTGAATACTGAAATTGTATAAGTCAGCTCTCTGTGCTTAGTGCAGTTGTTTTGCATTTAACTGATTCAAGATATGCAACTGCAACTCTCTGTTATGCACAAAAATTTGGAAGATACAAAGAAACTGAAAATACTTTTTAGACTTTATTCAGTGATACTTTTCAAAATGCTTATTTTCTGACCCAAAAGTATAAACAAAATAGTGAGGACAAATTACATCCTAATAAGCATCAATCAAAAATTGATAGAGCACTGAAACGGATTATTGAGAATAATTTTGCTATTTATAGATTACTCAGAACACTATATGTTTTGTATAGGTTTTTTAGGATGATAATATGACAGTTTTTGAAGAAGAAACCTAACACAAAACCAGAATCACCACTCTGTGTGAGAATTTGGTTTGCGTTTCTTGATTTGTTTTAAAAAGCTGTATTTGCTAGGTGTTACATTGCAGAGAAACACCCTGACCTGTAATTTCTATACATTGCCAAAGCAAAATCTTTACAGAAAATCCAGGAAATGGATAAACCAGCATTTTCTAGAATATGTAATAGGCCAGCTGATGACACGAGCTTCATTGGATTTATCCAGCTGTGATGGCTTCTTTATTCAATTCTACTTTTTCTAATTTTTAGTGGTGAATCCCAACAGAAAGTGAGGTGTGGGGATATGAGGCACAGATAGTGTATGAAGTAATATGCAGACCATAAATCTGATAAACCACTTTCTGTGCTAAATATGGTTAGGCCTGAAGAAAAATAATTAGCAAACCTTCACTTTTATGGATTC
>NW_009719831.1:24890-68327 GCF_000703405.1 Apaloderma vittatum
GCATTACAGCTGAGAACAACCTGTTCTTGGACACAAATGCTACTACAGTCATTGTTTTCTGTTTCTGGGTAAGAATATCATTCTGTTCTGAATCTGCTGGCAGTAATTTTATCTTAACAGAATGCTGCATTCCCAAAGTTCATAACAGAGTTCCCAACTGCTTTTAGTGCTCAGAGCACTACTGTACATCCAAACCTGGCCTCCACCCAGCAGCTCTTATCACAGCCTGCGGAATACCAAAACAACCTGCACTGAAAGATGGGTTCATCTGAATCTCTAAACACCTGCTGCATTGCCACAGCAGTACGTGCTGCAGACATCATGTATCTCTTGCTGGAACCACTGAATAACCTGAGTGTACCTGTGAAGGCATGCTTGAATTTACACAGTCAAACCCAGAAACATTGCTGAATCAAAGCCACTGATGTTATTCCAGTTCTATATATCTTGTCTTAGAAAAAGAACCAGAAACGAGTTAATTTCACTGGTATGGTAGACAAGAAGTTTTATGGTCTCTTCCCTGAGCATTACTCTTGCTCTAATGTTTCTAACAGGTTGTATTTGTCCTACTGTAGTAAAAATTTTTAAAGGTTTCTTGAGAATCTGTACTGATATATCAGTGCTCAATGCATTTTGCACTGTAAGTCCTGTGTGCAGCATTTACCTCAACCTCACCAGAAAGAGGAAAGAACATAACTTTGCCAGCTGCATTGAACATGATGAATCTCGGAACCTGATTCAGCACAGGTATTTCTGCAGATAGCTTGACTGGAGGAAAATCCAATATGACTGGAGGAATATCCAATACAAGATGATACTCACATTTACATTTTCAGTAGTGTGCTGGGCTTGTCTGGTGTTCCAGAGGCTGATATGCAAATTGGGTCTTCTGGTGCAAAAATCTTAAAAAAAGCATCTAAAGTAAATTTTTGTTATATATCATGTTTCTCTTTGGCAACAGCTTGACTTTGAATTTAAGGGCACCCTGTGTTAAAGCAGAGTTTAGCTGTCAGCCTGCTAAATCAGCATCGACTGCATCAGAATCGACTGCACAGACTGACTGAGACGAGCACTGCATGCCCCACACCCAGAGAACGTTCACAAAGTGCCTGGCAGATATGTGCACAGGGTGAAAAGAAATCGGGTGTCTTAAAAGTGTTTTGATCTCTGGTCTGTGGTCTGCAGAAGCTTGTTGATCCATCTGTTTCTTAGTCCCAGTTTATCTGTCTTTAACTGCATTATGAGATATGAGAATATTCTGGGGTTTTACCTGCTTTTCAGTCTCATGGAGGGCAAAATAGCGTAACAGTTGTGACCAGTGTGACTTTAGTGCTTGGGAATGAAATGGTAAATTACAGTAAGTAAACTATAAAATATTCATAGCACATGATACTGCCATGCTTTTCTGGCAGATTGATTGCTTCAGTCAGGATAGGGGGACTGGCTGCCAAGGATTTATATTGGCACTCATAATAATAGGTCCTTCTGGTAAAAATGACAAAACCTGGAGGTCAAACCACATAAAACAACAAGTGAAACAAAAATGACTGCTGTGACTCTAGTCTGTCCTAGGTGAGAGCAGCTAGTCCAGTGTGCTAAATTACCTGCCAGATGGTTGGTTGCTTTGCCCTGTGAAACACTACATTAAGAGTGAGAAAAAAAGCTCTTGTTTTAAAAAAAAATAATTCTTAATAAGGAACTACTGGCAGAAAGATTATAAGGTTATGGTAAGAGCTACTTCACAGGACTTGTTCTCACTAAACAGTTAGTTTCAATTGCTTAGTTAAATTGTTAGTTTAAATTGCACACTCACGCTAACGTCCCTCAAGTTAACGTGGTTTGAATGAGAAAAGCCACGCTGTGAATTAACACCAGAGCGATACAGAGGGGCTGCGTTAGAAGCTGATGTGGTGTGTTTCCTGATCCCCAGGACGAGCCAGCTAACTCCAGTTCAAAGCGTAACTGTTCTCGAAGGAGAGTTGCTGGTTTTTTCAGTGGTATTTTTCTTAACTGAGCTAACTCTGCAGTGAAAAAGCCACCCACGTCTTAATGATCTGGCGCTGCCGGAGAAGTCAGTGACCCACAGGACAGAGCTGCTGGTACATAAACCCGAGAACCCGACTGAGAGTGAGGGCATGGACTGAGGCACTTGCGTGCGCCCTGACAACAGCCCTGCCCAAAGGCCTGGCGAGGAGAGCAATTAAGGCCTGATGACTTCTTTTCGGGTGCTTACATCGCCTTTTGCGCGCTGGCTCCCGAGCTAATTAGGAATGAGGGGAGGCTAGGCCGGGCTCCTGCCGGGGGAGAGGCGCTGCGGGTCGCTCCTCCTGAGAGCGGCGGGGCTGCTGGCGGGGACTCTCCCCTGGAATCGGGGCGGCGCCCAAGGAAACTTCCCGGGAGTGAGAGCCCTCACCCCCACCTGGTGAGGGATACCGCTGGATAGATCAGTGAGTGAGCCTTTGCCCCTGCTGTGGGCGAGGGATCCTTTTTTCTGGGCACCCGTGAGTGGGAGGCTTTCCCCCCTCTTTTATGAGTGAGTATGTGCATATTTTTGCTTAGCTTCCTTAAAGGAATAGTCGCGAACTCCTGAACTAAGTTGTGTAGTAATATATTCTGACTAGCATCGAATTTGTGATATACTTTGTCTGTCGGAGTACGGAGTAGTCTTCCGGTTGGAATAAATCTTAATTTTTAGTATCTGCCCTCTCTCTTTTGTGGGTAACACGCACCTGAAACCACTACTGAAGTCCTGATTTTGAAAAGCATTGAAGCCCCTGACTTCCTGGCAGATCCTGTCTCTTGAATCTGTGGGACATTAGACCACTTACTGTTCTCTAGAGTATAGCTTTTTTTTTTTTTTTTTTTTTTTTTTTTTTGGAAGGTGTTGGTTTGAAGAACTAACGACATCGTGTTGTCTGGCTGGGAAGTAAGAAGAGCTCTCTAAAAAAATATCAGACTTCCACGTGGCTCACCTCAAAGTCCCAGTAAAGCCTCTGTGCAGTGCGCAGCCCCCTCGGCAGGCTGGGAGAGGCACTGTCTCTGCCTGTGACCAGAGGTAGACCTTGGGTAGCATGTTCCCACTGAAATGTACATGTTTCTTCCTTTTACTGAGAGCTTTATGCAGGGAAAGTCAGCAAAGAGGACTTAATCCTCTCACTGAAGGTCTCAGGAGTTTTGCTTGAGTGCAAGTGAGAAGGCACAGCTTCGGTTTTGGTGATAGGCCTGTGTTTATATTAGATACAAGGGAAAGATATGTTTAAATAAAAATGACTGTCATAGAAGTGACAAAAGATGGCCAGGTGTATGACACAAGGGAGGAACTAGCAACTAAGCTGTTAGTTACTGCTATAAAAATATAAAACAAGGGCGCTGCTGAGGCATTGAAGGACACAATATTACTTTGCATTTCTTTGACAATATTTGCTACAGTGTAGGTGGCTACTGAGGAGCAGTAGCTGAGGAATATTTGCTTTCTCTCTAAAAATCATTTATGAAATGGTATAAATTGAAAAATATTTGCCTTTGAAGATGGAATATCTTATTTGAATGCAGTTGTGTCTCTAGAGTAAATAGCCAGTTAGGCAGTTGTTTGAAACGTGTATCATTTTGCTCAATAGCTACTCAAGTCAGACAGTTAAAAACAAGTTTACAAGCAGATTAAGGGCACCGCTTTATAAATTAGATTTAAAATGGATGCAAAAAGAGACAGAAGAGAACCTCCCTTGTTGAATTTCCATGTTCAACTTTTTCCAAGGCGGGCCAGGTCTCCACATCAGATCAAGGAGAGGATCATAAGCTGCTTTTAGTATTGACTGCATACAAAGGAATTTCATGCACAAGGTCAGAAGGTAATTTCTTTCTTTCTGAATTACTTGAATGGTTTTGCACAGGACAACATAGGGACCACAGCTTGCTTTAATTCAGCTGGTGATTTTGCCTTTCATTTCCTTGTTCTCTCTTTTCTTTTGTATGTCTTCAAAAATTAAGCAACCACAGTTGCACTTTATATCCTTTAAAAAAGTGGCACAGTTCTGTGTGAAGGTAGAAAATCTATGAGGAAGTGAAATACAACCAGGGCTAATCGCTGAGGTCTGCAGTTTTTCCAGTTGTTGCTGTTTCAGTTGAGCACAAGGACTTTTTGTTTGTCCTGGGTTATTTCTTTCTTTTTAGATCAGAATGTTTTTACTTGGAAAGATCATTACATTGGTTTAAAAGTCCCTTATACAAACTGAATGTGTTGCCCATCCCATTCTGGTACAGTACTGTTAGTTTAGGCAATTTCCTACTGATATGTTCTGGCCCTCTAATCGAGTTACTTTAATAGGTACAACCATCAGTTATGTGTGTGAATACCTTACATGCTCATCTTAAGTGTTCAGAGCTGAGCTTTGGTCAGCTACACACCTGCAGATCTGATGTAGCACCAGTAAACACAAGAGAAGTGTTTTCACTTGCACCTTGCTTCACTGGGAGTAGGGTTTGAGCTATGAAATGTTGCTTGACCTTTGAGTGATGATCCATCTCACTTGCAGTGTGTGACATTATCTTTCTACTCTGTCTTACCTTTGTTCTTACTCACAAGAATGAAAATTGGAAAAATTACATTTTTCCTCCAGTTATGTCTTACTATTTATAGCTATGGAACTAGCACACTAGCAAAGGCTTTATTGTTGGTGACTTAATTCTTCTTGGCTTTATCAGTGTTAGAACCTTTTTTTAGAGAATAAAAAATGTATTTTGGTTGATGAGGTCTACAAAAACATCTGCTACCTTTTGGCAGTGCTATGGTAACCAATTTCACAGTTTTCTATCCCCAGTGCAGAGCAGATACTGTGTAAACTGCAGCTGAATGCCCAGATCGGATTTTATGACAGCAGAGTTCTTCATGCAAGGTGGGTACAGCTGACAGCCGCCGCCTGTTGATGATTGTACACTAAAACACACAGAACCTGTGCACTGTGTAGCAAGGAGCTGGTACTACAAGCATTGCCCACAAGTGCACTTGTTACGTCTTTTACTCTGAATATCTTGATGCTGAGGCACCATAAACAGGGGAGAAATAGTCCTGGAAATGTCAGATCTCATCTTACTTGCACTCAATATCCTTTGGTGTTAGCTATTGCTCCACTGGAAGGCTCAGATTTCCCCCCTGTTTTTTAAGAAACCTAGTTTTATTTATTTCTTTTTGTACTTCAGGGCGTATGAAACTAGCTGACCTTAATCTGACAATCGTAGGCAAAAGAGAGTTAATTTTCAGTACCTCCTTACTCTGTTGTCTGTTGTACCTTTAAGAACTTCTTCTTCTCATAAGTTATTGCCCAGGAAGGAAGAAAACTCTTGTAATTTGAAGTAGTGGAAATCAAGAGCATGAAACTCTAGGGCAAATAATTGCCAGCATTATCTTCTGGTCTGGGAGAGGGAAGGGCTCCAGTGCTCTACTCTAAGCCTCTGTTTTTTCAAATATATTTACCACTTGAAATACAAAATGGATTTCTGTGCTAGGTCTTTTAGACTGGGCTTTTTCTTCTCTTTGTGAGACAAATACCTTTTTTTTTTAATCATGTTTCAGCTGTTCTGTAAGAATTACCACTGGCTGGTAGAAAAATCTCATTGTAGTTTTAGTGTGTTTTTTACTTATTGGTCTTCTGCACGTGACTGTTGTAATTTGGAAGCACAGCAAAGTGGCAAAAATTTCAGTTGTTTTATATCTGCTCTTGCAGGGCTAGAACTTATGTTTCATTTTAGGGACTCAATGAGCTCTCAATGTTCTTTTAGCATTTTAAGGGAATTTAGCAAGCCAATAGAGTAAAAATCAATTAATGTGTAAACTTCTTTCTTTTACAAAACTGATTACAAGAGACTAGTGCAATCAACAAATCAAATTTGCAGTTGGAGTCACATTGATTTTGCTTAGGTGATTAAATTGATCTTTTAATGAATTAGTATCTGTGTGAAATTAAATGAACAGCATCCAGTTGTAGATGGAAGGAAGAGTCAAATTATGAGGTTGTGCAGCACAGCTGCAGAAGTGCAAGGCATTTTACCAACTCCTCAGCCCTTCAAGGCACAGCTGTGCCAATCAGATTTACTTCAGGAGTTACTTTTTTCTCTTTTTTTTTTTCCCTACTTGTTTTGCTGTATAGAAGGTGGGATTCGTGATGCCAAAAATAAATGTCTATAGTGTAAATGTTGACGTAGCCAAGCTTCTCAGTTAGAACCTTTTTACTTCAGAGAGTAATAAGCACTTATAGGATGTAAATAATTTAAATCTAAATTATATGTTTAAAAATGGTCATGTAAATCATTTACAAGATTTTATTCCTCTTCATTGACTCTAGAGAAAGTGCAGCATACTGACTTAGTTGTAGGCATTTGCGTCGTAAATATCTAATATTAAGTGGGAATTATCTTTTCAAAATGGCTCAATTTCATTTTTCCGGAAGATTAGTTTCACACAAACATACTCTTGCTGTCTTCAATGAAGCATGCCTATTGAAGATATCATTTACTCGAACATAGATACTGAAGTGTTAGCATTTCTTATGCCCACAGATGTGGATTCACACCTTGTGAAATGTTACAGCAGGATCAGTACTAAGGAGGCAGAAAACTCCAGTGCAATAAAGTAGCAAATAAAAGGAATTGCTATTTGTAGAAAAAAGTTCCTCTGTTTGCATGGAATTGAGCTCTACAGAAGTAGTAACATATATGAGGGGGTCTTCAAGTATGTCTCTTGTTTGCAAATCAAGCTTGTAGTTTTCTTGTTGCATAGAAGATAAAACTACCAATGGACTGACCTTTTTTGGTCATAGAAGTCTAAAACAAATGTACCATCTCTGGAGTTAAATCTGAGTATAAATCACATGATCTGGTGAAGTGGCCCAGTTGGGAATAAGATCTATTAATGTTCTAGTTAGAGAATTTATTTTGTTTTCTTTTCTCTGCAAATTAGATATTATATGCTATTTTTTTTTAAATTATATAAATGCATTCCAATAACTATAATACTCAGAGGAGTACCAAGATATTCTTATTAGTAGGAATTTGCAACCTTGTCCTGCGTGGGGAAGGACGATGGGAGTGTCAATGAGCTCAATTTCTCTATTTTCTCTGGTTTTGGTATAGCTGGTAACTTTTCCACCCTTTTGGTCATTTACACAGTTAGCTTTTTCATTTATCCTAGTTCCATAAATGGGAGACTTGGATAGTTTCCTGACACCTTACTGAGCAGTAGAGACTCTTCTCCGAGAGGGTACCCTGGGACAAGTTCCCATGGGAACTCACACCTCCTCAGCAGCCAGTCCAGTACTTAAGGTCCTCCAAAACCCACATTGTCCTAGTCCCTTTGCTCATGAAGCTGTGTGTTTAAGACATTTCCCCTTGTGCTAAGATCTTGTCTATGTGTCAAGGTTTTTATTAGGGACACCCAACAGGAATACCTGGGGAGAAGGAGGAGGCCCCTGGTTGATACCTTCCCCATTGCGGCAGTGGTGTACAGCAGTGATTCTAGCAGAAAAAGAAATGTTTTGTTGATTTCTTCTATGTGACTTGGCTTGACTGTCAGCTATATTGGCAGAAGGCTGCTTTGCTAGCTCAGCTGTGCCTCCGCAAGGGAAGGCTTACAACCCCTATCAGTATTTTGTCAAATCCTGAATTATTGGAATAAGTGTATGTAAAGCTTCAGATACATTTAAAAGCTCAAGAGTAAATATTCATCACTCCCAAGATTAGGGAATCTAATTTTTTTTTATAAAAGATATACTCCTGAACTCCAGCTCTTTCTTATCTGGTACAATAACTTTGTAAACGATTCTGAATAGGAGACTCTTATTCATTTTGTTAACACACTCTCTCTGATACAACCACCCTTTGTGCAAGATGCTTCCATTTTCTTGCCTGTCATTCAGCTGAACAACAGACAACCTTCTTATCCTAGCATTCTCCAAAATTTTCCAGCTAGAACTTATCCTTATCAAAATTGCATTCTCCAAATGCTGCTCTGAAAGATCTTCTTCATGCAGCTGGGAGCTAGTGGCAACACCTTCTCTCTGAAGCATTTTTCTTCTCAGGAAAAATAAGTAATGTAGAAGAAAAAAATATGAAAAAAAATAATACAGCACCTGAATCCTTCAGAACTCAGGTATAATTTAATTCACACAGACAAGCTTCATTAAAAGAATATTATAACCTAAGGCAGTGAAAGCACAGAAACATAGGAAAAGATTAAATGCCAATGAGTATGCACAACAGGTAATGCTAAGCAGGTTTTCCATCATTCTTGGCCATTGAAGATTTATCCATTACTAGTTTTAGGCTTAATGCTAAATCATAAGATTTATGGTGTATATGGGAACGCTACAAATTTCACATTAAACAGACTGGGACCAAAACTGATTTCCAACAAAGAAATTCTGTCTGCCTGCTTCACTAGCACTGTAATGCTGCTCTGAGTTTGCAGAATGTTCCTGTGTTCCCTCTCCTTTTGTGAAGCAGAGATCTCGTTATACCTCTGTTGAGTCACAACATGAGGAACTGAAACCGGCTTCTACCACGAATTAGACTCGAATACAGTAGGATTTCTGAGAATGACAAAAGATCTTCTTCTGAATTAAAGCAAAGTATTCTGACTGAACTCCTTTTTATGCCATAAAGTAGAGCAAACATCAATATTTTGAAAGCTAATATATATGCATGTACATAGTCTATTCACTTTTATTTAAAAAATACAAACCTATAAAAGCAAAGCCTCCAAACCAACAAATGACTGTCAACAAGAGGAGAAAGTATATTTTCTAAAGCAATATTTGCATGTCCTGTATAAGGCAGAGATTTTTTTTCCCACTCTGCTTTACAGTAGCACATGTATGCCATTGTACAGCATATCATGGGATTTTTGATATTTCCCCTATAGTATTGCAAGTGCAAACTTGCCAGTCATGGTAAGGCAGCTGCAGTGATGCATGTCCTAGACTTTTAGTGAGTTTCTTTTATGGATGTGCTTGCAAAAACATGTGGAGCTCTAGTGCAGGATACAGGAGAGTCTTTAGCTCTGCTGAAGCCAACCCTGCCATTTGACCTCCCTCTCCACAGCAGCAGGTAACATGCTCTTCAACCACTTGTACCCCAGGCAGAGCTCTCTGCAACATCCAGGTCAGCAGCTGTACACAGCCACAGCATTGCAGCAGTCTGAAAATGAAGTTTTCTTCTTTTTTTTTTTTTCAGTTTTATGTTTTGGGTTTTTTTATGGGTGTTTTTAACTTTCACCTTTTTTTTGTTTTTGATTTAAAGCTTATGCATCTGAAGTTTCCTTTGGCTAAAAGCTTTTAGATTAAATTTTCCATTCATAAGATTAAAATACCATTGATTTGAAAGACTGAGAAGCAAGACCATCATGGATGTTAAGCAGTAACACCAAAGTAAAATAACGAGCTGTGATTAAATTGTTAAAATGTTATCTAGGCTAATGGTTAGCATTGCATTAAAAGTATCAAAATTTTCACCTTGAAAGATCATATGAGGAATTAAGATGCTGAACTGAACATGTTAGACTGTAGATGTCTAACCTTTGTACACGTTACTGTATGCTCTCCCTTTACAATCTTTTCTACTTTGTATGCCTGCTGTATGGAATGGGCTGAATGGAAACCTTATAGAAAAAAACCAAACAAATCTAATGAAACATGTTTCTCTCTACCAGTGTATCATTCTAGTCCCTTACACTGTAACTCTACAGCGCGGTATTTCCAAGCGTGTTTTTTTCAGATTATTGAAGTTTTAGACTAATTGAAACAGGGCTTTGTAGAATCCAAGAATTCCTTCAAAGGAAAAAAAATCAAACACAAGTTCTTACTCTTTTTTTTAATTGCCCTTTTAATAGCAAAGATTATTTAAAGTTGGTCAGGAAGACTGTAAATTGTATTCACAGAACAAATAGCTTGAACTGAAAATGACTCTAATGTACTCTTCCTTGTTCCCATTTCTGTCTGGGAAACTTCCACCTGTTGTTCCATTAACAAGCAAGGAATTACCAGCAAGAAGAGGAAATATTCAGAAAAGGTTATGAGTAAGACTTCCAATTAACTCCTCTCACATAGGTATTACTGAAATTTGGAATCTTTTGATAGTCTTCCCTATCTTAAGATTTATTCATAGCATATCAATACTTAGGCTTCTTCACAGTGTATTGACAGATAAATGTTTTGCTAGGTAGTAGCTTTTTTTTTTTTTTCTCTATAACGAGTTTTGCTGTTAGCATACTGTTCACAAGACCTTGGCTTAATAAGTTTGTCTATTTTTTTGTAGCTTAACCAATGTATGCAATGTCACTTATTCACACATTTTCATCCCTATGCTCAAATTTATACTTACTGCACATTCTTCCTTCTATAGAAATATGTCTAATCTTTGTGTAAATTACTGGTGCTGTTCCTTAGTAGATTTTTCTGGTTAGGAATGAACAGAAACATTTAATATAAATCTCTTAATGGAATATTTATTTCTCTTTATCTTCTTGTTCATCTATATTCTTGTGTTATTGCTCTGTGACATGGTATTGCTGAGCTAAGTGTATTCACTTGCTTTGGCCCTGGTGTTCCTTGGACTCTTCCAGGAGGACTCCTCTGTGACTTGGTTCATTTAAAGAGCAGAAAAAAAAAAAAGCTCTTCTGGACGTAGTTTCAAGGTATGGCTTTTTCTCCGAACTAACTCATTTGTTACTGCTTGGATGGAAAGCTTCAGCTCCTGCCCCCCAAAGTCTCCCTTCTAACCCCTTGCTCACAACACCCACCTTGTGCCAACTTGAGTGTCAGCCAAAGCAAGCCCATTCAGTTCACTGAAATGGCACAAAACTAACTTGGTAAAATCTGCTTAGATAGGCCCTGCAACTCCACCTTTTGCACAGTTCTCTTCATGCATTCCTCTGTGAATAGCACGTCAGAAAAGTATTTGCCTTTTCTACCTGTGTCCTTATGCTGTGAGACGATGCTTTGCACACAAAAACTGATGGGAAAAAAAATAGCAAAATATGACAAAACAGGAAGATTCTAAGCATTTGTCCCAAGCCTATTTGAAGAAAAAAAAACAAGTTCTGTGACAGTTAAACCATCTAATGTAAAAATATTCTTAATTCACCTTATGCTTTCACAAATGTAGTTCAGGATAATACAGAGAACCTGTCTCAGCATTTGTTATCATCCTCTGACCTTTTAAAAATAAGCTTGATCTGCAAGGCTTAGAATATTGCATCTCACAGATTTAAGCAGTTTAGAAATATACAAACATACACCCCCACAGCTGTAAAACGTTAAACCTCTAAAGCTCTTAGTGCTACTGCCTAGAATCAATGTTTCATTTCCTAAGCTCTGTAGTAACTGGTACATTTTTTTGACTAACCTGGAGTGATACAGATTGCTCATAATGTACCAGCTGCTTTAACGTCTCTCTTGATAAAGCTATCCCATTAGCATGTGGGAAAACATAGTGATTTAGTAGGAAACTTTTTTTTAAAAGTCAAATTAATAATCAGGAATAGCACAAAAAAAAAAAGGCAGCACAATGTGTTGAAAAGGAAACAGGATTGTCCTTTGGAACATTGAAATATTTTGAATCTGCAGCTTTGGAAAACAACATACATTGTGGGCTAGTGCTGTGCTTGTTCACATAGCACGCAGCTATATCTATATCTGAAAGTTTCCCTGGGACATAGACATGGACCTTAAACCTCTTCTGAGCCCTACGGCAACATGTGATTCCCTTTCCTTTTGGAAGGACTCCAGAGAATCAAACGGGTCTTAAGCTTCAGGCAATGCTGGGTCATGGCACCTTTCTGCTTGCTAATCTAGTAGCCACAGCAAACACGAGAAAAGAATCTTGCTTTTGCTGTTAACTTTAAGGGGATGCCTAAATGGGGTATAATGTATTTCTAACGTACTTTTAGATTCTATTTTCACAAATTGTGGAATTTAATCAAAAAGCAAATAAAGAAAGTGCTAGACTGTCTCTAATAAAATCCACTTTCTCTGTGTTAAAGCAACAGGATCAATCTGAGTCTCGGCCAACAATTCTTTTCCCAGACTTAACACACAAAAGGAATGTACATTTCTGCAGTCTGAACATTGATACTTTCATGATCTGGTAGGCACATAATAAAAGTTAATCTGTGTAAGAAACACTTAGACTGTAGTGTACATCCAGGTTAATGTAAAGACTCTCAGGTAGCTGTCTTATTTCCTTTGGTCTGCCAAAAAGTTGGCTACCTTGTGCTAGCTAATATGATTTAAAGAACACATTTTTTTTCTTTGTGAAATTTAGGCCTGCGGGCTATTGGTAAACATGAAGGCATATACAAAGCAGTTTTATTTTAAGGTTTGAGACACTTAACAATGTATTTATGTTTCTGGTTTTTAGTGAAAATCATCAAATAAGTTAAATCTTATATATTCTAATAGGCTTTCAAAATTGATGCCATCACTGTAGATTGCTTGTGTGAATAAATGGAAGAAGTTGTTCACTAATAGCCCTGTCTTGCCAGGACAAAGAGAAAATGTAAAAGTAAATTGTGTTATGGGAAAATTGGTCCCTGACACAGCTAATTCATTTGTACCCAGAAAACCAATGACATTGAAAGTGTTTCCTACCATTACCAAAAGTACGTAGAGAGGGGAAGCAATCTCTGTTCGATTTTTATATTGTATTTTCCCAGTAATGCCAGATGTGTTCAGAAGCATATCTCTCAGCCAGCTATGGAGAATCATTCAACTTTGAAGCGTTCATCCTTATCAGAGTCACATTCATCTATTTGGACATTGAAATCAATAACTGGGAATGATTTGGAGAACATTGTGGCAAAACAGCCTCTCAGAACATAGTCCTTAATGAAGTGGATATTGTGTACATTTTTTTAAGTTGGCTAAATTCACCTGTTTAATTCTAGCTACAGTTTGCTGTCAGCTATGTCCTTTTAGTGATTCAGATTTCTGTGGGCATCTTCTTACATTCAAGCTTAGACATAATGAGTTTTTAACTAGAGGACTTGCTATATTTAGAAATTATAGCACTTCTCAGTATAATATAGTGACAACTTTGTTTCTGTAAGTTCATTTCATGTTATTTATGTCTTTCAGTAACAAGCACAGCCTGTATCCAATAGCTGTGCTCAAACTGCAGCACAGTTTTTTAGAAAAGCATTAATCTTGGTTTGACATTGTTGGCAAAATGTAGCCTCTTTTTTTTTTTTTTCCAGTAGTTAATTGCCTTCCTTGGTTAAAATTAAATACATTAGTAAACAAACCTGCCTTCTGTCCTTTCTGAATTAATTTATTTATATTCAGCTTTCAACCACTGGACCTTTCATAATTAGGCAAGAGATAAACTCTTTTACTGTCAAACTTCCGCTTCTCACGTTAGACGCGAGACTATGATTAAGTCCCAACCCCTTAACCTTCTCTTTGATGAGCTAAGTAGATTAACCTTCTGGAGTCTTTCGCTAGAAGGCATGTCTTCTAATCCTTTAATCATTCTCTAGGCTCTGTTACAAGCCTTGTCCAACTTCTCAACATCCTTCTTGAAATTTGGATGCTTGAAATAGGCACAGCGTTCCAGCCACAGTTACACTGGTGCCAAACATACAAGAAATACATTGTACTTCTGTCCCCCTCAATCAGTTCTCATCAGTAAATTGGGAATTGGCCTGCCTCATTTTATACAGACGAAACACAGACACACCATCTTACCCTTGAGAATTATTGTCATCCTTTTTGCCATGCTTCATCTATGGTAGCATCCTGATTCTTATTCACTGTGCTGCTCTTCTGCAGGGTTGCTGGAAAGGGGTTCGGTGAGTTTGGCAGGTTTCAAGTTAGCTTTCACATGGAGCTCTCCACTCTGTATGATACAGGTTTGGTTTTTTTCTTTGATGATGTGTAATCAGCTGTGATAGTGAGTTGACATTTTAAATAGCCACATTGAGCTTCTCTCTAGTAGCAGGATGTGTGTGAGCTAAGAAGAGGCAGCCCTCTAACCTCTTGTTCATGCATCACGGTGTGGTCCTGGATCAGGACAGCAGGTAAACAAAACCATTGCATGTTGAGCTCTGTCAGCCTCAGATCCCAAGATGGAGGAGCAGCTAAATTAACTCCTAGGATGGCACACAGAAACAGACCAAAGTTAATCTTTTAGTCTTTATTTTCTTTCTCAGTTCTTAAAGAGCTGCAGGTCCTTCATCACCTCCTATTTTCCAGTTCTTTATATTCCCATAGAGTTCTCACCACCAATTAGTTAAGACCTATGGTTCAATTCCTCTACTTGCCATTTGATACTATTATATTTTGGGCCAAATTCCCAGGTCAGTTTAAAAGTCTGAGGGTGAAATCAAAGCTTTGATAAAGTCAGAAGGTGATCATCTGTCTGTATGGCCATGGCTAGGCTCTTTCATCAGGATTTTCCTGCAAGATTTTAGAAGGGCACTAGCTGCCTATGATGCTTTATTTTTTTTTACCCTGTGCATTTTTAAATTGAAGCTAGTATTTCAAGTGTAGACAAGTTGTTTTGACCCTTGCACTATCTTTTAGTGCAGTGATGTCACTCAGTTCACTGCAAAGACCAAGTGTGTACCATAGAGTGCTTTACTATCTGTTGACAAATAACAGTGTGTGATTTCATGGAGGGAGCTCAAGGAAGGTCAGTCTTTGGCTTTATTGCCCAGAAAAAGGATTGTTCCCGTTGGAAGGGTAGGAGAGCGTAACTTCCATTTGACTTACATAAATTATCTCCTTTATAGACTAACTTCTCCAAAGCTAGTGTATGTATGTAGGATGTAATTAAAAATATCAGCACAAATTGAATAAATTATGACTAGCCGAGGGGTATTACAAACTGTTTGGTTAGATGATATGTTGTCATAGGATTTACTTCAGCACAGGAAAGTGTTCATTGAGCGTCTAACGTGCAATTCAGTTTTTCTATATACGCAGCTGTACAGACAACATTTGAAGTTTTGTGGAAACACATTCTTGTTTTTAGGTTGAATAGTATTCATGATGGAAAACTTAAAAGAAATCAAACAATTGCCAGGAACAGAAAGTTGAAAAATACAGAGTCGCAGGCATAGGTACTCAAGTGTATTTGTTCTGTCAAGCCTGCAATGACTTTTGAGACTGACTGACTGAGTCTATGACCAATAGCACACACAAAGGGAACAGATACCAGTTTTTCAGAAGAATTTTTGAAGGATGACAGGAAAGGCTGTGGAGCTGTCAGAGGTAAGAAATATTGCCAAGTATGCTTTTTTTTTCTTATTCTCATTTCTATAAATGGATCATGTTCACATTTACTATACATCTTAGACAGGTTTTTTAGGAAAGTATCTGCTTGCCTGGGTTTTCTTACCACTTTTCATTAGCAGTAAAGGAACAATATTTATCTGTTTCTTTTGTATGGTTTTCTTCTTTCAATAGTGATCTCTTATGAGAAAGCAGAGAAAAAACTAACAGCATTCATCAACTCTGTGTGACTTAAAATTAGTATTTGCAAATAGGAATAGTCAATAGTTTTACAAAAAAAAGTCCACATGTGTGATAATGAACTGTTGATTAACTGACTGATTCCAAAATTGCACAATCCGATTGTCATTCAGAAACCGATACAAGTTTTAATTGGTGCTGCTCTTAGAGTTTGCACTATCACGTTTGTAAGATACTCCAGCAAGGGGCAGTGCAGGACACAGAAAACTGTCTGCACAGTAAATCAACTCCTCCCTAGAGAGATCTGAATCATGTTCATTTCAGTTACTATTTACATTTGTTTATCACAGAAGCTCAAGTAAATTAAACTAAAGTTCAGCAAAGGCGCTTCTGTTATTGATCTATATTCAGTTTCTGAGATGGTGTTAAAAAGGCAAAAACCTTTTTAAAAGCAACTAATGTTTGAGTATCATCCCTTAGCATTTGTAATGTATATTGTGTCTAAGACAATGGAACACAAGATCAGGGCTGCAAAATGAGACCTGTAGTTCACTTGTTACCTCTTAAAATAGATGAAGAGTTTTTTAATATTCTTGCAATGAGATTTAATTAATAACACATTCTCTGTGTGTGTGTATATATATATATATATATATGTTCCTACAAGCAGAAGACGGGGAATGATTTGACACTTTAAGGAAGTCAATAGAAGATGTCAGTCTGACCAAAATTTCATTCAGAATTGCTTATGGAACTAGAATCTGCAAAGAAATTTTCATGGTATGGAGCTATTTTCTATAATGGAAAGAATTTCGACCTTTTTTCTCTTTTTTCACTCCTTGCAACCTGATTATGTCAGTGAGGCAAAACAAGGCAGAAAATGTGAAAAATTGTCCTAGAGAATTTGCACCTCAGCTTGCGTTTACCTCCTGATTTTCTTAGAGCAATAATTAATCTGATGATTAGGGAATTTTGAAGTATGGATGTCACAGAATCTTAACTGTATTTCTCTGTTAAAAACAGCTTTGTCAAATTTAGAATTTAAAAAAGCAGAAACATAGCTGCTAATGGTGCAGAAGTCTATAAAATGTCATCACATTGAAAAAATGGGAAAAAAAAAAAAGCATGTTTTGAGCTAAATTGGACATCCTGTTTGTAAAAGCTTGCATAAATTCACCTTGATGGAACCAGTGATGTTACTGACCTGGAAATCTAATTCTAGGTGTCTCCTATATATGCAGTTATATATCATATCATATCGTATCATGGAATGGAATGGCCTAGGCTGGAAGGGACCTTAGAGATCATCTAGTCCAACCTCCCTGTCATGGGCAAGGACGCCACCTCTCGACTAGACCAGGCAACACATGGGGACCGAGCGGGAATCGAACCCGCGACCTCGGTGTTGGTCATTGTTGTCAGCACCACGCTCAAACCACTGAGCTAACTGGCCCCCGATAGTTGATTTACTTTATTTTACTGTATAAATTAAATTTCGTAGGGATTCTGCATTCCTCCAGTTTGAGCCTTTATTTAACTGAAGGACTTAACATTTTTGATTTGAGAAAATCAAGTGAGTGGGCTGATGTGTGTTTAACATAGTTCTAGGAGAGACAAACCCAGGTGCCTAGTTTTTTGTGGATGTGCACATTCTTTTAAAACATTCGGGGTTTATACACCAATTGTTTGGAAATCTAAGATAAAAATAATTAGTCCGTCGAGATTAGGAGTATGTTAACCACACCCAACATCCTCTTCCTCATACTTCATCTGTTTGATTTAAATGCTTTGCAATGTTCAGATTTTTAATAAGAAGTGTGAATGTTCCAAGTGGGTTGGATTTTAGTCCTGAGTGTAGACTTTTATACCGTCTTCTCCAGCCAGTAGTGGGTAGAGGGCCCTTTCTCATAGCAGGGTGTTAACACCACTCAGTGTTTCTGACCACAGAAAGGGAAAAATAACAGAAGTCAGTTAAACTTATTCTTGTTGTGTCAGATCACTAACACTTCATATTTAAATACATCTTGAAGATCAGTTAATAATAAAGCCTTAATGGATTCGGTTAGGCAAGCTCCAGGCCTTTGCTGTTCTTTTACAAAGAAGTTGTCTCACTCCCGCAGTTTTATTAAAATAAAACACGACCTGCAGTGAAGCTGACAGCTGAGCAGTTAGGTTACAAATCAGACTGTGATGGTAGGGCAGACCAGATGAATATTGTCATTCGGCTTGTCAAAGGCAGGTTGAAAAACAAGGCTTGATGAATAGCAGAGTCTGGCCTACAGAGAGCGAGGATGCAAAAGCAGCACAAGGGGCCCTGGGCTGGCAGAACCTACAAAAAGACACGTTGTAGCACGTTAATTTTCACATGCCATGTGGGTGTGGGGCTTTCATTAACAAAAATATTCTGGGAATTGAATTACAGATATTCAAAATGAGACGTGTTTAATTATTGTCTGTAACAGCGATGAGTAGTCACGGTAAACAGAGCTGAACCCAGGCCATAAGCTTTTTCTCCAGGCGTGTGAGTTTATGAGCTAATGACAGCCTGTCTGGACAACATTTCTATATGGAGTTATAACCAGAAGGATGATTTTAACCACACACACAGAATGTCAGGGGTTGGAAGGGACCTCCAAAGATCATCTAGTCCAACCTCCCTGCCAGAGCAGGATCACCTACAGTAGGTCGCACAGGAATGCGTCCAGGCGGGTTTTGAATGTCTCCAGAGAAGGAGACAGTCTTTTGCTATGATCAATTAATGCTCATAAAATAAGTTCTCAGCACCTATTTGGATCAAGTGATAGGTGATCCCTTTAAGTGATTTTTAGCATACAATTCTGGTTCTTCAGGGAAAGCACTTCTCCACAGTCTTGCATGGCAAATGTAATTGGCACAGTAGTAATGATGCCTTCTGATTTTGCGTTCTCGTCTCGATACACGCCTGCAGAAGCTGCTCTGGAGTAACATTTTGGGTACTCAGAGTCTGAGAAATAATAAATATTTTTGAGAAGGTAGAGATTTTTTTAATTTATTATTGTGAATAACCACAACTATTTTCCAGATCAAGATGCTGAACTGCATCTCTTCACAACAGTAGCAGTGTTGTCAGCACAAATAAGAGCAGATCCAGGTTGAAATAAAGATGTCACCACTGCATAGTACGATTTGGGTTTTTTCCTTTTTGATTAAGATTGCAGTAAAGCGGCATAATTATTACTTGCATATGAAAGAAAGAAGGTCAATGTGTACTATAGAGGAGTTCAAGAAAATAATTTGTTGGCACCTACCTCGCAGCCCAGTCTGTAGTCCTGTGGACAAGATGCCATCGAAGCTCTTGTTCTTTCAATTGGATCAGCCACCTTCATTCTGGTTTGCATCCAAGGCATGTACTCTCCGTCACTGCTGTTTTCATGTTTTCCAGTGCCCTTGTAAATTGGCAGACGTACTGGAAATGTCTAAAATCCTCTATTCCTCAGAAGAATTCTTTTAATAGCAACACCTTAGGAATAAAAAAAGCCCAGTCTCCAAGGCGATTTTGTCTCCCTCCATCTGAACTGCCCTGTTAGCAGAGGAGGGAGATGTTTTAAAAATATTTTAAGAGCAGGATATTTTAAAGGTAGATCAATATATAGAATCATTGACTGAGCATTGTTGCTTTACCTAGTACACTGTTAACACCTTACTAGCATGTTCTTAGTAAAAATCATTTTATCAAGAAAATCTCTATCAGATTCAACTAGATTCATGTTGTCTTCTACATGTGTATCTACCCTCTCAACAAAGTAACTGTTCTATAATAATTGATTTGTGCCTAAGATACTGTAATATAAGATGAATGGAATTTCATTCTGGGTGAGATTTCACTAAATATTTTTGAATGCGCTTCAACAATTCAGATATGGTACAAGAATATTTCATTATTACTGTTCAGAAATCATATATTTCTATTCTATTTGGTCCATTTCATTCCCTTAGGCCTGTAAAATACTAACTTCACCCCCTTCGGTAGGATTTGCTCACAGGATGCAAACTGCATGTGTGCATTAGTCTTTTTAGGATTAGGTGTAAGAGCAAAGAAAGAATGTGTCACAGTTGCTAGGTGACATTTGACTCAAACATACATGGTAAATAAACACAGAAAGCCACAAATCTGCCTGACTGCAGAGACTATTAAATGAAATCTTCCTCATCTGAGAGAGGAGTTTTGGGAAAATTTAGTTTGGGTGCTGAAAGGAGTTGAAAGTAGGGAACAATGCACTTAAAAACTGTAGAGGGTGGTAGTGAAATGTAGGTCAGTCAGATGACAACATACAGTCTCAGCTGCTGTGTTTTGTCATCTGCCTGTAATAAGAAGATCCAGCGTAGGTTCAGTTATACTAGAGAAATGTCTTTTTCTCCAAAGGAGAAAAGATTGATTGATAGGAATGTGGCCATGCTGAACTGGAGCCTGATATCGATGCTGAGCTCTGAAAAATGAGGAATAACAAGTGACACAGGTCAGTGGGGGAATGGAGAGCCCAGCACAGATTTTTTTTTTTTTTTTCTGAAAAATCCTACATTCAGAAAACTGATTTGCTTAACTTACTAAACTCGCAAAACCAAGCAAACAACCCTTCCTCTACCAACACGATCTCTGCTTCCAAATGTTCAATCTCCCACGTGCCATTAGAACACGTCAGTCCTCTGACTCCATCAGGCTTTGCATCAATTCCCACACACAACATCTTACTTCTGTCAGAGATTCATCTGTAATTTTCCTCAATAAAGTGGGTGGATACCACCACAGATAATGCAACAGCTGATAGGTGCTATTTCATATTGTGGTGTCTTAGGTGTAATGTTTCTCATCAGCAAAATCATTTAAGTCATAAATAAATTAGAATGGCCGTTATTAAAATGTTTGAGAAGTTATATTAGAACTAATTTATTTGTGATTACATGAAGATGTAGCTCTCTTTTTCTTTATTCCATGCTGTGATTTTTCCTGCAACTGGGCAGCTATACATGTTAAATTTAATACATGGTTTCTTTCTCACTATTCAAATATTTGGTTTTGTTTTATAGTAAGTTGGGGGTTGTATGAATACTCACTAATAAAAGTCACTTCTTATGAGCAAATGAGCACCAAGCCACTCAAAATTTTTGGAGCCTCACAAGATTAACTTAGTTTTTCTCATGTAGCTTTCTACAAGTCACGTATGTCTTTTGGTGATAATTAATAAGAATTCACTAGCTGAATCTGTTTTTAAAAAGGTAGGGTGCTTGCTGTACATATTTCCAAACAGTGTAGGAAAGGCCAACACTGATCTCTGGGAAGGAATTTAAATAGTGATCACATGGGTTCACGTGAGTCTAGAGAAGTCTGAAGGAGGGAGATATTGGACGTAATGAAATATGTGGTGCAGGTGGGAGGGAATATGTTGCCAGAGATCATGCAGAGTCTTCTTTCAGTAAATTAATGGGTAAGGAAGAGCTCAAAAGGAGCTGATTTTCAAGGGGAGAGAGAGCTCACAGTGGTATGAGATGGTTTCTAAGACTCAGGCTGTGCAGCCAGTTCTTTCAGGGCTGTAGGCTTTCTCAGACATAAGAAGCAGTAAGACTATGGCTCCACAGGGATCAGCATACACTTCACAGTCCTTCTCTGGACCTTCATGGGGTGTCTCATGCAGAGGCTTGTGTTCCTCTGTCTTCATTAATGACAGCAACTACTGTGTCATTGGCAAGCAGGCTGAGTTGATTAAAAGGTATGTTTAAAGGTATGATTTTGCCTTCTGTTTTGCTATAGCCTTCCTGGGAATAGGGATCAATGCACCTGTCTGTCATCTTCTCTGCTGACAAATTATTCTCCCCTCAGCATCTTTTTTTCCACTGCCCCTTTTCTCTTTGGGAAAGGAGCGAAGGAAGTCAGCGTTGGCCCATGTCTCTTTGCTGGTACAGTGTGAACCCCTTGTTGGCAGTTCACATGAGCTGGACACAAGAGGATGGGCTAGAAACAGGTTCCTGCTGTCAGATGTTTCTTATTAGATCCCTCTGTGTAGTCAGGATGCAGGAGTCACTGTCATTGCTGCCAAATGTCTGAGTGCTGTGTGAGAGTCATGGTATTTGGCACCTCATTCAGGTGGTTTTTTTTAAAAAAGAGTGTTCCTGCTGCAAATAGACCCAAGTAAAGGCAAGCACATCATCGTGATACCAACTGACATCACAGGAAATTCATAGGCTTGTCCTTGTAACAGGCACTTCTTCAGTAGAAAATTATGATGTCTTGTCTGTGTGTTATCTCCTGGGACTGAAACTAGTTATTCACTCATTATGCATTTATGAGCTTGGTTATTCATCTGCTAATGTGTCTAGGAGTAAAAATGCCTATTTACTTAGATGATATCTTGAGGTATTAAAGCTCCTTTAACAACATATTTCAGACACAGTGCACTTAATAGTCTTATAGGTTCTACTAGTAACATCTGTTTTAACTCCTCCTTTCATTTTGTGTATTGTGGAATTCATTGTGGGTAAACCTGAACAGAGATTTTCATTGGTCGTAAGGGTAAAGGTATTCAAATGATCAGGATCAGGACGCGCATGTTTGTTGCAGATTATTTGGTGACATTTCTAACAGACTACTCCAATTCAAGACTAATTGTATCAAATAAACATTGTTTTTCACTTCACTTGCTACATTCTATTAAGAGTCAGACCTGAAAAGGATCACAATAAGTCACCTAGATAATTCACTCATCCTGTGGGAGGTATGCCTTTAATAGAGGCTTGAAAATTGAAGATTTTCCTCATTTAATTACCATAGATGTGTGTAACACATAAGTGCTAATCTGAATTTTAAGCATATGCAGACCAAAATATTGGTCACCAGCATTAGGTGCATACTGCCTAAGTAGAAGATGAAGAAACAGGCAAGGAAGATGAAAGGTAATAGTGAAACCTGTGTAAAGTAAATGACCAGCAGTCTTCATGGTCTAGTGTGACTGTGGCTTCACCAGCAAAGGAAGGAAATGGTGTTCTTCATGTCCATAGTAGACTGGAGTATAGAACATCATCCTTGACTCTTTCCTTAAAGGAGAGATGTGAAAGATGAGAAGGGAATATTCAGAAAGTACTGGTGCTTTAATCCAGGCAGACCTTTGGTATGGACCTTAGAAATAAGATAAGGCAGAGAAAAAGTTAAATGTTTCAAATGTTCTGTGGAAAGAAGAGTGAATTCTAATTTTCTGGCCTTGTTTATCTTCCTGAAGAATTTACTCTGATAGCTGGAGATTTTTTGATTGAATCTGCATCATTCAAAGAAGCAAATTAGTGGTTTACTGTCAGATTCTGTAATAAAGTTCCATGCTGTGATTTGGTCTGCTTCAGCAAGAAAACATCTTCTTTTACTGTCTTGTCTTATTTGTTTTATTCCTGATGCACAACAGTAGTATTCTTACCCTGTTTACAGCAGTGCTTCAACACCTTCATTGCTTAAATGGTAGAAAAATATCAGTGATAAGGGACACGCTTGTTTCATTTGTGCTGTAGACAAATTACAAGTGAAAAGTATTTTTATGTCAGCCAGATTTGCTCATTAGTTGAAAACCCTGGAAATGTCAGTGTACTGGGAGTTGCATGGGCAAGTGGAGCACTGTGGCTCAGGCAGTTCAAAACACGTGGTTCCTGATTCTGTAGTCAGACTGGTGTGGCACCACATAATTATGGACTTCAGCAGGGAATCCTCTGTAGAAAATGTGTTCCTCAGTGGAAAGGTAAGCCTAGCGTTCATACTTCTTGTGAGATAAATGAAGTTACATTGGCATCAACTCACTATATTAGGCAACCAAAACAACCTTTGTGAATAGTATTGAAAGACCCTGTGGTTTTATTTGCCAGCAGTGGTGTTTTATAAAACATGAAAACCACCAAAGCTTAGAAAGGTGGAGCCCAACACCGTATTTTTTTTTCTTGTCTTGATCACTAGCTAGGGTAGAACTGGTGTAGCTCCAAGATTAATGGTCTTAAGGTTATTTATACCAATTGAGGATGTGACCCAATGCATTCAGATATGTCTTGACCCTGCAGTTCAAAATCTCTTGTGTTTGACTGGCCATCTTTTCTGCTTTTGACTCTCTCATAACAATGTATCACTTCAATACTCTCTGCTTTAGGATTCACTAGCAAATTTTTGTGTTTGTAGAGAAGGAAGTTGGTTCCTGCCTCTGCTACGGGACAGCAGGTCATAGAGGATTCTCCTGATGCTTTATTATTAGCATAAGAAATACCAGTGCTTGAGCACCAGGAGAAGAAAAGTTGGTACAGTTGCCTGTCAGGAGACTAACAGTTTATACCAACTGTTGTGGTAACTGCTATGTTAATACCAGAGAAAAGAGATACATTCTCTGCTGTTGCTGTGTTTCTAGTTAGGCACTTCATTCCCAAGACAAAACAATAAAACATTTCCATTTCAAGTGAGACTCTGAAAAGTTGCCAAAAGCAAAACTCACCCTTGCTTATCTTCATTTCTTAGTTTCAGTTTGCCGGCAAGTGGCTAGGGGGAAAGCATGCAAAGTTCCAATGTAAACATAGAACAAAGTGTTGGGGAGAGTCTTGTCAGTACTCAAAAATCATAGCAATCTCCTCCTGCAGTGACCCAAGATAAATTTAGACAGTTGAGTCTAGGAATTCAAACAGTAGAGGAAAAAATAAGAACTCTCCTTTCTGTTGAACACCACAAGGGAGTAACTGGGCGCAGTTCTATGATGTTTTGTCTGGTCCTTTGTTTTTATCATTCTTACGTTCTTAGCTCTGAATGTGCAAAGGTCAAGCAAGAGTGTAGGATGGTGACTTTTCCTATGCATGTGAGGAGGCCACACTCATAATTAAGCGAAACTCCATGGTTTCAGCCTGATCCATGTTTTTTGTATCAAGAGCTAGGTTTTGGTTCAGGTAAGATTATTCTTGCAGTTTAATTTTTGTTTTCAGTTCTGCTCATTTAATTATAAAACTGCATTTTAGAATTGCCTTTATGCAACAAATACTGCAGGAATTAACAGTTAGAGAACACCTTAAAAAAGGCCATGACATCGCACATGGAATGCCTGCACCTATCTTCATGTGCCTAACAATGTTATTTACTACCCGATTACTGGAAAACCAAAGCTCTTTGCTTATGTTTGTGCTCCATAGGCATGGTTTCTCCAGTGTAGTTAAAATTAGATGTTTTCATATCTTCTTTCTGTTTGTTCCCTAGTTTCCTAATCAATGGCATGTCAGCCACAGAAAAGTTTTTGCAAGTAGGTGTTTACGATTTGTATTCTTTTAAGAGATACTCTTGTGTATGACCATGAACTCATTAAAATCAAAAGGTAAATAACAGAACTTAGCATTATATTCAAATTAATATAGTTTAATAATTTTTGTAATATTTGCTTAGGTATAGTACAATGATCTACGAGCAGATGCATATGCAGGTATCTGATTGTTATCCCTGGCCTTCAGATTTCTCTTTTCGTATCTTCATCAAGCACCACTTTGTTACTAAAGCATACTTTGTAATTAAAAATGTATTGCTTAAAAAGAAAAGGCAGATTCCTGCCTAGTTATTAATTAATCTTTAAGACACTTAACTATTAATAGTGACTTACTTATCTTTTCCGTATGAAATTGTAGTGATTCAAAGAACTTTTATGTTTCTGAAGAGTTTTCACCAATGGGTACTCTTAAAAAAAATTCTGCAACAGTCTCAGTCTATAGACTGAGATACTGTTGCAGCTGTAAGTACAGCCTGGTACAGAAAGGGCCAGATTTCCCTTAAGCCTCATTGTCCCTCCTTGTAAAGTGGAACAAAGTGCAGATAAACTAATTCTCTGCCTGCTAGACTGAGCAAGGTCCTAGTAACTTCAGTTTGTGCAAACTGCGTAGCCAAGAGGATGAAGAAATATTTGATCTATGGGCTTAACCTTCTGCCCACATCCGCAAGTGTTGTGCCAGAGTAGCACACTGCTCTCCTGAAGGACAGCAGCACTGAGCACCAGTGGGTTTATGCTGCACCAGAGCATGGTCTTTCCTGGCTCTTGTGTCTTACACAGGCCACTGTCTCTGCACTGAGAGTTGAGTTGTCCTTCAACCTCTGACCTACCACTCACCAGTACTGTAAATCCCTCAGCTCAGCCCCCAAGACAATATTTAGACTTTCTCCTCTCTGCTGGACCCCTGCTTATCTTGTAGGTTTTCCTGGGAGTGCCTGGGCTTAAAATCAACTGAGCCCTTTCTAGTATGCAACCTTTTAATTCCCCCAACTATTCAGTGTTTTTGGTGATGGTCTGGCTGATGAAATTGACTGTGCTGCCTTATCTTATAGGCAAACTACCCTGGAGCTGGACAGCAAGAGTTGGCCAGCAGTAATTCCACAGTTTGCTGTCTCTGACATTCTTTCCTTCTGTAGAGCCAGTTTTCTGTCTCATCTTTTCTTTTTTGTGTGTTTTCTCTTTAGAGGAGATAAAGACAGCCATGAGAAGCAAGGGAAGCAGAGTTTCTGAGAGGGATCCCTAAAACCTAACAGCTTCGCTGTTGTAAGCTGGGATATGGGTGGCAAGGGGGAGTCATTTAGTCTCATAGTGAGGGACTTAGAAACAGGGTGAAGTTCTGCATCACATATTCTGTGGGGAGGTTGGACTCGATGATGAAAGAGAATCCACTGATCTTTGCATAAGAAGGTCATAATCTGTAAGAAATGGAAGCAACCATGACTTTCCTTCTGGGATATGGGCGGGCAAAGTGGACTTCTGCATGCAAATTAAATCGTGGAAACATCACTGTGCTTTTTGCACGGCCAAATTGCCTCTGACAATAGCATAAACCACAGTGTTCTGGGAAATATAGCAGGTAAAATTGCTAAGCAGATATGAGAAAACTGAAATCTAAATTGCAGTACAAGCAAACGACCTGCTGCTATAAACTGTACCCTTACAGATTTGCTTACTGATTGCAATATGCTATTTATTGTGTGTACAAGCTGTAGATTGATCAAAATTATTTGTTTCCATTTGTACCTTGTTGGAAAACTATGGGAGATCACTGTTTGAATAAAGTAGATTACTGCCAATCATTCTGATATGTGGAATGAGAAAATTGAATAAGGATAATTTTTGTAATTTTCGACTGAATTATTTGACTGAAACCATAGCTTAAAAGATGGGATTTTTCTCACTATTTAACTGGAAATACTTAAAATAACTGGAGATCAATACTTACGCTTGGATGGATGAAATGATATTTTAAGTATTGCAGCGTTGGATGAGGATAACATAACAGTATAATTGATAGTGTGTGATGTACATAAGGGTTGTTAGCTGACCATAGTCAGTGAAATCTTGCTCATCTTAATCATGTAAATGGTTTCAAGGATGGCCCTGAATGAAAATCTTTTCTGATGTAAAGCCATTGATTTCATATATAAGTTAAATGGGGTTGTGCTCACGGATTCTTATAATATGGTATATATACATTCATTCTAGTCGTAGAATAAAAATAGTTGATTCAATTCATACTATGTCAACAACTTTTCTTCCTAGTATACTATATATCTCCAGTTAGTTCTCTATGCAAATTGTTATATTTGTGTTACTATTGTTTGGTTTCTCTTTGCTGTAGAGTGGTATTTTAATGGTTGTCATTTTGTGATGTTAGCACTAACTTTCAGCAATTCACAGTGAGACTTTTCTCGGTTGTCTTCTGATAGCATCATCATTTCATTAGCTTTAGCTAATTGTAGAGACAGAGCAAACCCATAAAAATTAAGTAGGCTTCAGCTATGTGACACAGTACAAATTATGTCATTTTTCTACCCTTACCTGTTAGAGGTGTGTCATCTGTGTAGGTCTGTCTGCAGTGATGGAACTTTCATAGAATCTAGGACAGCTGACATGAATTTTATTTCTAGCTCCAACGCTGTCATTGCAAGACCTGAGGCACATGGCTCAGCCTCTTTGTATGGTCTGCAGAATACATCTTCTCAACTAGTAAAGGATTTTGATAATTGCTGCAGAAGAGAATGATAATTCTGGAAGTGCTTTATATTTCTACTGAGCAATATAGCGCAACATACATGCTTGTATTTTCCAAGTTAAGATGGCATATCAACCAGACGTGATCTCTCAGAGGTTCCCTGTTCTTAACCACTACTGATCAGTGATTGTTTACTGAACTGTGTAATGTTCTTCACAAATATCTTTGTATTGCACGTGCCCTTACAAAACTAACCTGAGGCAATTAGAAAAGCTTAAGCATGAATCTCACTTCCTGACACACCAGGATAATCTTCAATAAAAAACCAGCTTGCTCCTGTGTGAGGTAGCACAGTGTCTGCTGCCTATGATTACTCATGTGCTCACTGTTTTTGGAGTATCGCTCAACGGAGAGCACATTGCAACAAGGCAGGAGATTTTTCTAGCACAGCAGCCATGAAAAATCTCAGTGTCTTCTGGACAGTTGGGACCAACTGAACAATTGGTATCGAATTAAGGAGGAGTCAGCTGGGAGGACCTAAAGAGTTTTCCCCTCTTGTCATAGATACTGTGGTATTGCCTGTCTCTCTAAATGAAATAACAATAGGGAAGCCTCAGGGCAGATTGTCTGCCTCCTCTCTCTTGGGGAGTCTGCTTTTTTCCCTTCTCAGCATATTAGAGGTGGCTGATCCATTCTAATGCAATGTCAAAGGCCTTTGGGACTTTAAAAACGGTGTGTGTGTGGTAATGGAAGGGCAAAGAAAATGCATTGACCCTAGCAGATGCGATCTCTTTAGATGGTACTGAGTTTTTAAGGAAAATCAGAAAAAAAGAATGTAGTTGGGTTGACCACACTTAAAGCAAATGAAATCATCCCAAGTGGTTGTTCAAACTTACAGCAAATATAATAAATCTAATTCATTGCCCATACAGCTCTTTCACCCAAAACTCCAGTAAAATGACAACCTTTACATTCCAGATTATGTGTTGGTCACAGTGAACTTGTCTTCTTATAGATTAAACTGATTCTCTATTGCTATAATATTTGACAAAAATATCTGCTAGGTCCAAACAGCTATTTTGTCTGACAACATTTTTATTCCTTTTATGAAGAATTGGGAAGTATTTACATATATGTGTGAGGAGATGCTTTGCTCAACATTTTGGACTTGCAAACAACAGTATTCAGGTGCAATCTAACATGGTAGCTGTTTGTTATTCGGTCATTCCTTATTCACCTGTATCTTTTTTGCTTTCATCTATTCAGTAAGCAGAAACATTATTGTTACTGTGAAGTGCCCATTCATGAACAATACCATTCTTGCTGTGCCATAGGGCACATAAGGCAGAAGTCAAAGCAATTATAGCCAATAGCAAAGAGCTGACACACAACCCACATGCTAAAAATGCTTTGTCCAAATAGTTCAGTGCATAATTAACAAACACAGTGGCAGAAATTTGCTCATTAACAATTTGCAAGCAAGAAATAAACTAGCTACAATGGATGTAGTAGGAAAGTAGAGTTGCATCCTCATACTCCCTGAGAACAGAATTGTTCCTTGTCTACATAAGGAATGCTCAGAGCAGTTCAGATTGAATTAATTGAAGGTATGGATTCTTGTGTTTAATTGAGGTGCAACAAACCCAATATAGACACTTTATTGAAAACAAAGTGGTATAAGCATGTTGCCTGCTCCAAGGGTGTGGTGGGTTGACCTTGACCAGTGATTAGGCACCCACCAAGCTGCTCTCTCGATTCCCTTCCTCAGAAGGACAGGGGGACAAAATAGGATGAAAAAGCTCATGCGTCAAGATAAAGACAAGGAGATCACTTGCCGGTTACCATCACAGGTAAAACAGACTCAACTTGGGGAAAATGAATTCAATTTACTGCCAGTTAAAATAGATACAGGCAGTGAGAAACAAGAAGACAAACATTAAAACAATGCTTTTCCTCTTTCCTTTCTGAGGCTTAACTTCATTCGCTCACACCAAAGTCCTCTACCCCCACAGACCCAGTGTACAGGTGATGAGAGTTATGGTCAGTACAAAGCCATTTCACCCTGCTGCTTCTTCCCTCTCTGGCTTCCCCTCTTCTTCAACCTGGGCTCTTTCCTATGAGCCACATTCCTTCAGGAAATACCTGCCTGCTCTGCTGTGGGGTCCTCTATTGGCAATAGGGGATATCTTCTCCAGTACCTGGAACACTTCCTCTTCGTGGTCCCTCTATTGTTTCTCACTCATCTCTTTTCCCCCCTCCTCTGCCTGTGCGGCATCTTCTGCCCTTTCTTAAATATGTTTCCCAGAGGTGCCACCAGCTTGACTTCTCACAGAGGCCACACCTGCAGCCCCTCCACTACTAACACTTTGACACCTACACCCCGATGTAAAGAATTAAACTATTAAAAAGTATATTTTCTTTGTCCTTTAAGTTATTCGTATTAATTTCATTATTTCTTTGTTTGCTCCTGTTCTCCATCAGGAAATAAGGCCAGTACTGCTGAGGAGCTGTTGGCACACCAAGATTATCTGACTTGTGTTTATCATAGTGCTGCCCGACTAGCAGAAGGTTTAATGCTGATTCTCGTGTCAGCAGAGGAAGCCCTGTAGGCGTACTACAGTTCATATAATTTGTAGGTCTGGTACAAGCTACAACAAAAAGCTGTGCTTTTTTTTGCCAAGGCTAAGTGTAGGTGAGCGGGTGAGACTAACATGGATCTTTCCTACACTGTGAAGTTTAATTCCTCAGATGCGCTCTTGGAAGCAAAGCAGTAGACTGCTATAGAAGTTACCAAGTTAGTGTGGTTTGTTGCGGTCATACCTGCAGCAGGAGGGCTTTCCTAATTGACTCAGAAATATGGATGTACTGTGCTCCACAAGCAGTAGAGCAGTTCCTTGGGCTGGGCTCCAGCCACACCAGCAGTCCTACCTCATGACATGGTAGTAAAATTGCCGTGCAAAGGTAACAGACAAACAGGACAGGAAACAACAAAAGTTTCTTGTCCCCCCGCCAAAAAAAGCAGTGAACCAACAAAAGAGATTTTTACTGGGGAATTTTTCATCAACTGGGGACTTGGATACTGTGCCCTAGACCAACACAACTCTGCTAGCTGAAATACCAGCATAAATGCACTGATGTCCCCGGCAGTTTGCTTCTGTGCCACTGGAACATGTTCTTCTGACTTGTGCAGTTATACTGAATAGTAACCCTTACTGAGTGGACAGGCATTGGGATAAGGATGTGTCTGTATAAGAAAGTCTTTTGGCTTGGCCAGACTAGTGATTTAATGTTAATTTGGGAAACCTGTTGAAAAAAGGTGAGCAGACATACTTATTTGAATGTAAACCTTGCTTCTTTTCTCGTCAGGTTTGAATGACTGCCATTTCTCTGTACAGAGATTTTGACAGTAGTTACTGTCCCAATGAGAGTAGTTAGAAGTAGCTATTTCTGCAATATCTCTTTGGCCTAGTTTCCCTTTCTTGGACAAGGCTTTTAGGAGTTGGTTTAAATTTAGTCCAAATATGCTATTTCAAATTGATATAAATGTATCTGCAGAGTGGCTAATGTATCATTTTAAGTTCGAAAAGTGAAGCCTGCTCAGGCAGGCAGGCTTTAGGCTAGGGTTTTCTAAGGAGCCTCATGTTCGACATCCAACTGCTTCTGAAGATTAAAGAGACTGATAAACAAAACTGTTGTTCTATGGAAATAAGTAATTACACTGCCTTTTCTCCCCTCAGAAAAAAAAAAAAAAGAAAAAATGGTCTTTCTTGTATAGTTAGTAATCTTCATCTTAACTGTTTAATCCAACTCATAATGTACTAACAGAGATTTTTCCAGACAAATGCATAGACATAGGATATGTGGAATTGTCACTTCCTGTTTATTGTGATGATGAAACATGGTCATTTTTAGTGAATAAGCAAGGCTGCTTCAGCTCTGTATCCAACTTGTGTTCATCTGATGAAATTTCATAAAAGACTTAACCCTGCTCACTGTCATGCTACAAGTGAACAGCTTGCCTGTAGTACCCCGGGATGGCTGATGCTTCCTATGAGATAAAAGGCTCCAGTCAGGAAATGCTTTTGTAACACTGTGATGAAAATGCTCTGACTAGCTTTGGTTGACTAAATCTCTAGTTGTGCTGACAGCATCTAAGCTGTGGGGCATGTGATTGCCCAGATCATTAACCTTGATTGCTATCACTATTCCCTCCTGCCACCTGCTCATGTTATTTCTTTCAGTGAAAAACAGCAGGTGAGAGGAGGGATGGGCCACAGCTCGGTGTGATTCCAGTTGCTGGAAAGTGAACCAGAACTTGAGCCCGAGGAGGATTTTCCTTGAGAACTTTTCCTTTTGTGGTGGCTACTTAACATCTGTTCAGGACAAAAACGGGTTTGCATGGCTTTCTAAAGTGTATAATATCCTGAAATCTGAATATGTCATGTTAGCCAAAGCTAACCTTATATTTTGGCCACTGTTGTAGAGGGGATACTGGTTTAGGTAGATTTTCTGTCTGACCTAGTGTAGCTATTCTTATTTATTCATTTAAGTGAGCTACCAAAACATTAAAAGATTATTACAGATCTATGCAAAGTATTATTATAATTGTAATTTTATTTGTTTTTCATTTCCAAAACTATGGATGGTCTTGTAAGGTCTCCAAAAATAAAATTCTTCATTTATTTGAATTACCCTAGGATGTGAAGTTGCACAGGGCGACCAGAGAAACTAGGAATTTTCTGCCCTCAAAAACTTTCTTGTGCACTAGCTGGATGCACAGTATGCTCTCTAACGTCTTCATAGAATCATAGAATGTTAGAGGTTGGAAGGGACCTCGAAAGATCACCTAGTCCAACCCCCCATGTTGCAAAAGATCACCAGGAATGCAGTAGAAGAACAAAATTAATGAGGGCATTGTGACAGCTGTATTTAAATCAGACTGAAGGATAACTTCCCTTGGTACCATCCCACAGTGCTCCGTAATGCTTCTTAAGCTGAAGGCTTATATTGTGCATCGTTGTGTAAAATGTAGACTGGTCAATATTTCTTTTACCACACAGTGAATTCCTTTTTGAAGCCCACACATTTATGTGACATCCACCACATCCTGTGGCAATGCGCTCCACCATTTAATTATGATCTTTGCTTTCAACTTGCTAACTGCTCATTTTACTGGGACTGCTTCCTGTGCTCTGAAACACAGTGAAAAAACATTCTTTATTCACCTTCTCAATACTTTTAGTGATTTTGTGGTGCTCTGTCAGAGTCCTTTCTGTCATTTGTCCTTCTTGCAATATGAAAATCCTAAAGCCTTTTCTTTTTCTCTCATAGTACAGAAGCTATTACATACCTTTGATCATCCTGTCAACCTTTTCTTTATCCTTCTATTGCTATCCTGTCATTTTTGAGATGAGACGACTGGAACCATATTCAGTATTCAAAACGTTAGATGGGCAATGGATTTTTCTGGCAGCATTATCGTGTTTTCTTCTGCTTTTTTTCTGTTCTTTTCCTAAGATTTCCTAATATACCATCTTCTTTTTTGACAGTTGATGAGCATTTAGGTCACATCTTCATAAAACTGTTTCCAAGCTCTCTTTCCTAACTAACAGTTAATTTTGCTGTGTGTTTATAGATTTCCCAGAGTACAGACAGGAGACTTTAGTTATTTAGCCATGAACACACAACTAAACTACAAGAATGTTTTATGCTGTGAACAAGAGATTAGAATTGTTGTTAGAATCTAGTATTTGCTCAGTTCTACTGACAATTTATATTATTGTAGGTTTTATTATACCAGAGATTTCTCACAAATATGTGAGGCAATGTGAATGTTTCCCATGGACTCTATCTTCTTAGTGGATTGTTGATTATTTTAAGAGAACATTAATTCTAACAAGAAACTCATTCAGGAAGGAGTTCATTCAATGCATTTTGTCTGATGGAGTTTTGCTAATTTTCCTACTGTCAGAAAAATCTTGACAAAACCCAAGAGAATTCATATAAATGCACAATTCTTTGCTGTACTAACTCAATGGAGATTTAATTCCATAGCCCTCAGTATCAGATAGAGATGCATAGCCTCTCTTTTTTTTTTTTTTACCTGGAATATATTATTGTCGTAATGGTTGCTAAGATGGAGCTCTGGAGCTTAATAAAACCTGGAATTAAATCACCTCATGATTGCTAAAAACTAGCTGTGAAGAAACGTTAATTTGTTGATTCTAAAATAAGTGCTGACAATAAATATATTACTATTAGTTGATCAGTCTCACCTCTGACTTTGAAACTCTGCTATATTTTGGTCATCTCTGTCAAAAATTTCTTAATGGGCCAAAGAGACCTCAGTATCATATCACAACCAGAGATCTTTTTTAAATTAGATTTTCAGCACTCTCACGGAGTTTTCTCACTCTCGTGGACTTTTTTGCTTTGTAACGTAAGCTCTTGTTTTCAGATTTGTGGCTGCACTACAGTAGAGTAGCTAGAAGTTTTCCCGTTCATGTGGCTTTCTCTGAGAAGGAGTTCTACTTCTTACTAATTCTGCTTATTCCTATGCATTATAGGCAGAGTTTTCTTTGCATGTCTTTTTTTTTTTTCCATTCCAGTCTCAGTCCTGCAGCTCTTGGAGACATTAGCGATGGAAATGTTATTTTATAGCTGTGGTGGATTAACCTTGGCCAGCAACCAGGCGCCAACTCCTCTACTCTCTCACTTCCCCTTCTCAGCAGAACAGGGGGAGAAAAAATGACAGAAAATCTTATCGTCTGAGATAAAAACAAGGAGATAACTCACCAGTTACCATCATGGGCAAAAAAAACCAAATTCAACCTGGGAAAAATTAATTTAATATATTGCCATTTAAAGTAGGGTATCAAGAAACAAAAACAACACTAAACCCACCTTCCCTGTACCCTTTCTTTATCCCAGGCTCAGCTTCAGTCCTTCATTTCTAGCTCTTCTACTTCCTCCCATCCCAATTCTACAAAGATGGAAGCACCAGTCATCTCCCAGTCTTTCAGCTTCATTTCGATTTGAAGAGCTGAGATGGCTCCTTGACTCAGTCACCTGTCTTGTTTGTTAAGGAAATTAGAAATTTCAAAGCTAGACCTGAAATATAGAATAACATTGTGAGTACAAAGGGAAGTTCTCAGCTATTAGATCAGAAATAAGAAGGCTAAATACATGAACTATTCCAAAAGATAGCCAAGAAACTCTGGTCATCTGGTTGAAAGATATTCAGGGACATGATTTTCTGTGCCTACTTTGAAAGTCATTTACTCTAGCATATTTTTTTGTTAAACCACAAAGGAGCTGGACCGCTTTAATTTTCATTGTTCTCTCACAACTGGAACAGTAGGTATGCAAGAGAATTAATTAATTAATTAATTACTCTTCTCGTTCTGATTGGCTGTGCAGTCCAAGAAGCCTGGTCTGAGCAGTTTAACTTGTGGAAGACCATAAGCTCTCTGCAGATTCAGTGGGAGAATAAAAAAATATTTTACGAATAAATAACTGCATTAAATGGGAGAGCAAGTTATTCCATACAAGGTGGGTTTTTTAGTATTTGATTGTCCTGGTTTCAGCTGGAATTAAATTATTCTTCTTCCTAGCTGCTGGTACAGCGCTGTGTTTTGGATTTAGGATGAGAAAAGTGTTGATACCGCACTGATAATTTAGCTGTTGCTAAGCAATGTTTATACTAAGTCAAGCATTTTTAGCTTCTCAGACTGCCCTGCCAAATGAGGCTGGGAATGCATGAGAAGCTGGGAGGGGACACAGCCAGGACAGCTCACCCAAACAAGTACCAGAAGGGGTATTCCATACCATATGATGTCATACCCAGTGTATAAACTGGGGGGAAATGGCCAAAGGGCACCGTGGCTCAGGGATTGACTGGGCGTCAGTCAATTGTCTTTATCTCAACCCACAAGTTTTAATTTATTTTTTTTTGCTAAAATTCTCTCTATCCTACTGGGGAAGGGAGAATGAGTAAGTGGCTGTGCAATGCTTAATTGCTAGTTGGGGTTAAACCATGATAGTGATGTAATTACTAATTGTAATTCTTTTCTTTTCAGAGCATACTCAACACCTCTAGATTTCTTCCCTGAGACCACAGAGTGACTGCAAAAACTGACCAACAATAGTAGTTTTATTAATATCACAAGTCTTCTGATAAGTAAGTTCTTCATTCTCGGTTTTATTTTCTTCTCTGTGCTGTTGAGTTGTATTTATTATATGGAGTACCATATCCATTTGCTGGGCCAAGTGAATATTGAGTGCAGCTTGAATAGTATGAAAGTGATAGCTAGAATGAAACCTATCAATATTAGAGGTGTAATTGAGATGAAGTACTAGCTCACCTGATTACTCCAACCTGTAATGCCAGTGGGACTGTAGTCATAACTGCATATTTTGGGGCTTTGTCCTGGTAAAAGGTTAAATAGTTAAAGCCTCCTTTTTGTCACTAGAATTGTGTGGCATCAGGATCAGGAAATGCTTATCCATTTGCAATTGGGTTTTCTTCTTTCGTCTTGGGAGCCTCCAGAGATTACTCATGGTAGTAAATGGAATCCTTTAATTTTCCAGGGTTCACATGGATACAAAAACTCTCTTCATATGCTTCCTTTAGTCTCCTGTGCTCTCTCTGTCTGTCTTACTCTTCGAAAGATTTAACTGCCTAGTCTCAGACTTGTACTACAGCAGGAGTTTGCTAACACTGCATCTAAATCAGTACCTTATACAGTGCAGTCCACCTAGTACAGCAGACTACACCAGAATAACCCTTTAATATGACTGGTTTCTATAACTACGCTTATTACTTCTAGGGCAGCAGTACCTCGCTTACTTTCTCTCACCAACTCTGCATTGTCTTCTCAAATTCCTTCCCCAGATTTTAGACCTTTGACTGCTCTTAAACCTTCTCATGTCTGTTTAGGCTTGATAGATACTATCTCAAAGGTAAACTGATATAAAATTGAGTAACTTGAGCCTTGAAAAGGGTCTTTGGACTTTATACTTCTTCTATAGTTGTTGGATTTCCTAGAATCTGTCGAGATCATACTGAAAAATGGGAAGAGGAGCTTGTCTGGTCCTTGGCTTCTATTCTAAAAGAACAAGAATATTTCCTTCTTCTGTTTTTTAAGCTTTTGAAACTAATTTTTGTGTTGTTGCTCCTCCCAACCTGAGCAAAGCTCAAGGTGAAAACTCTCAAGACAAGTATAATGACTGTTATCTCTCAAAAATAGCAGAGACTTTATAGAAAGAGAAAAATAAAAATATTTAACAATTTGGACGTCCTTTTTTGGACTTCGGGAAAGGAAGCTGGAAGAATTTGGAAACTGCTGAAAATAATAATGTCTGTGGATAGCTTCTACAGTTAGAGAGAAGAGTATTAGAAAGGCTGGTAGGATGAGGAAAAGCAGAGAGGAAAAGAACAACTTGCATTGGAAGGGCTAGGAAGAGGATCCTTACTAAGAAGAACAGAAAAGAAAGTTCCTTTCTGTTCAGGAGTTGTTGAAGGTGAACTTCAGAACTTATTAAAGTTTTCCTGTTTGTAAGGAACAACTTTTATAAGAAACAATATTTTAAAACCCCACAGAATTATTTCTAAACAATGGAGTCCACTCATCCTACTTTCTCAAGTGAAGGATATTTTATTTCCAGGGACTTCTCCACCAAAATAGCAATGAAGATTTTCATATCACTACCACATTTCATCTTTCTTTGTAGTTTCATACAGCTACTGTAAATATTATGTTATTTGTTTCTTGTTGGAATGTATTCCACTTCAGTGTACCCAATGGATTTTATGAAACTCAGTGCCTGGTTACAGACTGGCTCAGCTTTGACAATAATATTTGATTATCCTGTGGATGATAGGTAATGAAATTTTAGGACATTATCACTTTTTCCACTGCATATTTCTGAGATAAGGAAAAAGAGAATACCTAGAATTTAAGCCATACTGCATCTAATACTTCTTGAATCTGTATGTCATAATTAAACAAGTACAGCTACCAGTAGTCTTAAAAATAAAAGATTTCTGAGATATTATTTAATACAAAATAATGAGATAAATAATATACACTATTTAATAGGTGCTCACATAAATTAGTGAAAACACAGAAATAAAATCTTGAGGTTTATATTGTTTATATTACTTAAGTGTAATTTTATTAGAAGCTATGCACTGAGCACCTGAAATTCCGTATTCTAAACAAGCAGATGAAATTGTAAGATTTTCCTCTATTTCCATTGTTTTTAAAAATGCAAACCCAGCTTTCTTCTTTTTTAGTGCTTACTTGGATGGTTTTCAGGTGTTTTGACAATAAACATGTAGCCAAACTTTTGATCTTGTCTGACATTTGAAAGGATCACAGGACCATGACTTAGATTTCTCCCTTCCAACGAAGCAGGTGTACTGGATACATCCCTCATTGCTAAGTGATCTCTCTTCTAACTATCTGTAATTCTGTCTTGTTCACTTTCCTGTCTGGAAAATAACTTGTCAAAAATGTGTATAGCAATATGAGCTTCCATGTCTACTTAACTGACTGTGTACTTGGATTTTACTAAAAGAAAAGACTAGAGCCAACAGCTTCAGTTCTTGGATTTGCCTCAAAGATGCAGTTTTGAAGCTCTATCCTGTTTACTATGAAAAGCAGAGGGTAAGGAAGCTGAGGCTCTTTGACACAATGAATTCCAGCCAGATAAATGAATTACTTCAATCTCTGTAGCATTAAGCACATTAGGACTGTGTAAAAACCTGAATTACCTTTTCATCAATCCAGGATATAAATAATAGATGGTGATTCAATCTGAATGGAAAGAGGAGAGGGTTTAATTTTGAGTTTGGTGTGAAGGGTAGGAAGGAGACTCCATTTGGGTTTAGGTAGGCTAATCAATTTTAATTAACAACTTTTTATTTTGAGGCAGATGTTACAAAAGCAAAGGTAGGCAGGTTCACAGCATAGGTAAAAGTAGTGATGGTCATATCTCTTTATTTTGTAGTACAGAACTGTAATACACACAGGGTCAATTCCATCTGCTAAATAGTATTGGAACCCAAATCCCTCAGCTCTGCTTATAGTACCTTTTGTCTACCCTGGCTCTGCAATATTCTCAGGGAAATTATTAGAGTTTACTTCAATCTATTCAATGTTCTGATAAAAAATTAACTTTATGCTTTGTCAATAGAGCACATGCTAAACTAGCTCATAGAATCACAGATTGTCTTAGGTTGGAAGGGACCTTAGAGATCATCTAATCCAACCTCTCTGCCATGGGCAGGGATACCCTTAACTAAATGAGGTTGCTCAAGGCCTCATCCACCCTGGCCTTGAACATTTCCAGGGAGGGCAGGCATCCACAACCTCTCTGAGCAATCTGTTCCAGAGTCTTGCCACCATCATACTGAAGAATTTCTTCCCAAGACCCAATCTAAATCTATTCTCCTTCGATTTAAATCCATTTCCCCTTGTCCTATCACTGGACACTCTTGTAAAATATCCACAGGAAACACTTGGCATAAGGAGTCATAATTGAGAGAAGGCGTTTGTAATGGGCTTCAACAAGATTCACAACTAGACATATATTTTCAACATTTTCCAGACAACCTGGAATCTGCTGGCATATCACTGTCAATGACATTTGCAAATGATACTGAGATGTAAATGATACTAAGAGTCCAGGCCACTTGCTATAACAAGCAACCCAGGTTGCTTGGATAAACTCAGTCCATCTATATAAAGTGAAATATTGAATTAAAGGTTGAAGAACACTGGCTTCATTGAGCCAGGATCTTAACCTTTGAGGAAAATATTTCAGAAATCACACCAGGTAAGCAACTCCAGTGATGAAATTGATTCCATAAGACAGGGGTCTCAGTTTCGGTCATGAATCTGGCTTCGGTGAGACTGATGCAAGAAGGCTGTGTATTGCTACACCAGCTTTAAGAAAGAGCGTTGAAAAAACACAGAGAGGGTCAGAAGAGGGCCACAGAAATCAATAGTACACTGAAGAAAATATCTGCAACAGATTTGAAGAGCTCAGTCTACTTTAGGTTATTTTTAAAAGAAGCTGAGAGCTGATTTGATTGCCTCACCATGGAAAAAAAGTAAGCAAAGAACGTAATTGAAATCATCACTGTCTTTCTTTCGTGCATTTACTTTTTAATTAGTTTCCTGGAAAAGGGTTTGTTCTTCTCAGTTGGTATCATTAAAGTATTTTGACTTTCTGCCACAGGGTAGCAGTAAATAATATGGTGGGTGATCTCACCTATTTGATAATCTAGATTGGGAAGTATATTATTACCCAAATAAGAGTGGGTAATTTCCTTTTGCGTCATGTTATCCTTGCTTATAATATTGTTGCCTGGTAGCATAATTCCCATGGTCAAAATGATGATGGGACAAAAGTCCTTGATCACTATAATCAGTCCTGTTCCATGTTGTAAGAATATAACACACCGGACTATTTTGACTGCTACTTTGTTTGCGTTAGGTGCATCTGTTTGTAAGGGTGGAGCAATATTAGTTGCATGTAGGAAATTGTATAAAAGCTCCTGATGCATTTATTCAGTTTCCTGGTTGTTGCTTTTGGAGACCAATGAATGACATTTCACATTTACTACACGTTTATTTGGCTTATTTTTTACTTACATTAAGGTAATTCATTAGTCAAATTAACCATTCTTTGTACTGACTAAACAGAACTCTGTGTTTCCTTCTGTTTACTGTGTACCACAAGATTTTAGGATTACCACATTTCAGCCTTCGATGCAGAGTTTTACCTACAGTAGAAAGTAAGATATTCTACCTTTATCAGCTCTCAAGAGATAGCTTTTTATGAACTAGATGTTGAACAAAGCTAACCCAAATAAAGTGAAGAAAATACGTTCTCTGCACTTGCAGAGGAAGCTACAGCTCTCAACCTTGGACTGAACGCTTCATCCAAGACGATTTTCTCCAGTCACTCAAACTCTCCGAGCTCTGTGGTTTGATGGTCATCAAATCTTTACCAAGAGTTGTATAATACTTGTATAATACTTGCATATAGCATGTTCTTTAATGTAAATCAAGCTATGGAATTTGAGAAGTTTCGCAGCACGTTGTTAAAATTTCCTATAAATTTTTCAGTTGTCCTACTTTAAAATAAAAATATATATTTAATCTGAAAAAATGGATCTAGTTTAAAAAACAGTTTGAACAAAATCCATTACTGTATTAAAAAATGATCCATGAATTTGTATCCAGGCAGCTTGCAGGTCAATGGAAAATGAAGCAAGCAGCTCTACTTTGCATGATTATTTGGAAATCCTTGAGATGTTAAGTGAAATAGTGGTTTACCTTAGCCAACAAGTGTATTACACTTAGATGTTTATTTATTTATTTAATAAGCATAGCAAAAAGGTAAAATACTATGCATTACCTTTGTGAAAATAAACAGAATTCTCATCATAAAGAAAATAAACACATTCTCTTGTTTAGGGAATTTCAGAACCAGATTATATGGACTCAGGATACAAAGAGAGCTTATATTTTTGTTATTGTTTTTTAAAGACAAGGTAGTGTTCAGGCAAGTATATTTGAGTTCTGTTTAGTAGTTCTGTTAATAAAAGGCTAACTGAAAGCTATCCTTGAAAACATATGTGTCTTAATCTTCTATAATATAATTCCATGTATACCATTAGCAGAATTCAATATATTTTCTAGAAATAGAAGTTGCACAATATGAAGAAAGAAACTAAATATATATGCGGTCTTTCTTTTTTCCTAGAAATGCACCTTGAATCTGAGGCACCTCTCCAGCTCCTTAATGTAAAAATCTGTTCAATCAAGTGTAATGGACTTTCAGATGCTTTTTCCCAGATTTCTAGCAGACTTTCTGCAGTATGAAGCCAAATAGCATTGGAATCTTTGTTATTGGGAAAGGCAAATGAAAATTTAGATGAATGTGGAAAGCCTATAAATAAAAAACGTTAGCCTCCAACCCAACAATTGTCCAATAACAAGTACAGTTACATAGACAAATGGTGCTGATCACAACCTTCTTTCTCCACATCATGGCAGTAGCTGGGCATAGAGCAGCGCTGAGTAGGTAGATGCACTTTTGAAGCTGGCAGGAGGGAATAGATCTGCCACAGTGAGATCGAGCACTGGGCTCACAGGAATAGCAAATAAAGGTCTTGGCCACTGGAGATGCTGAGCACCTGTGACACCTGTCTCTGCTAACTCATAGTTTTGTAGGTGAATGCATGAGTAAAAATGGTCACAGTTGCCTGATTAGGGGGATGGCAGAAGGGACAGCTGAATGAGGAATCTGGTTTTAAGGAGTTTATAATCAGGCAAGAAATGACAGTGACACTGGACACACAAAGGCAGGAATTCACCCCAATTCAGGTGCGTTGAAATTGTATTCAGGGGTTACCTTTCCTCTCAGAGACTTTGCGCCAGAGAAGGCATTGCAGGTCTTTGCCGCTTGCACGCACAGGCGGCACCTTCCCCCGCTGCAGTGCCTTTCTCCCCAGGAGCATGTCTGTGGCCCCAGGCCAGATCCAGAACAGCATATCTGCTGTAGTCGGGGCAAACGAAACAGCCTGAGCTGCAGTTACACACGGGTCCCCACAAAGGGGCTCCTTTGCAGGGATGCTCAGGGCAGCGAAGGAGATGAGAGGACAGGTAGGTCCTCATCTCATCCTCTCACCCAGCACCTGAGGGGTATTGGCTGCCCCAAACACTGCTCTCATCCTCACAGTCTCGCTCATTCCTCAGAGATGCCACGGACCCACATCTGTGACTTCTGGCATCTAAGGGTCCTAAGTTTTAGCAGTACTATCACCTCAGGTTCTTCCAGTTAACATAGAGGAGTATTAGGAGGGCAAGACCAGAGGGACCCTTGTGCATTTAAGGTCTGAGAGGGCTCTGCTCCTTCTCTCCAGTGGGCAGAGGATGCTGAGCCTTTGAGACTTGGGTCCCCTCCAGCCTCCTCCCACAGGCACAGATCGTGGATGCTCAGCAACAGCCCTCGCAGTGAGCACTGGAGCCTGGCCTGGAGGGCTGACAGGGTCATCATGCCCCTCTCAGCCCTTTGGCTGCAGAACAGGCTAGCACTGCATCACTCACACTAAAAATAGAAGAAATGGATGTCACCGCAGCTGGGATCCCTGAGGCTATGGTGTATGTCTGTTACACCCTGCCTCCAGCAGCTCCTCCTGGGGCTCTGGCAAAGGGCTGCAAATTCCTGACAGACCAAACAATTTGGGGCAGAGAACGAGCGTTCAGTGTCTTTTTAAGGAGGAGTACCACTTCCAAACCATGATTCCCCTCTTCCAACGTGCCAGGGCAGACCCAGTCCAGCTTAAAAGCAGGTTTGCCTAAATGCAGTCCTGTGTAGTTCAACATGAATATTATTTCTGTACTGTAGTACTAATAACCAGCTAAAAGATAACAACGCTTATTAGGCAAATACAGACACATTCTTTGCCTGTCTTGTCATGGTACAAATGAGCAAAGTACAGTTCATTAGGAAGGAACCAAGCCATTTAATTATCCTGTGTAAACTTTCTTCCTTTCTTTTTTTATCTTTTTTTTTTCTAATGGTTGTAGTTTTTTTACTATTCACTGAGATTTATATATTGCAATAAAAGTGCACAGCATCTGTTGTGGCCTATCAACTTCATCAGGCTTGAAGAATTGAAGGGAAAAAAGAAAAACAAAATATGTGAATATGACTGTAATATTGAATTATTTTAAGCTACCATATGGAGTTAAATTGGTTAAAAAAAATAGAGAGATTTCCATCTCATTGTTATTTATTTTATAAGAGAAACTTCCCTTTTATTCATCTTTCTAACTACAGAAGGGTCTTATTCAATATATTTAGTCCTAGCCAAAAGGTCACTGGTGTCCCACAAAGAGAATCCTCCCTTTTCTCCCTGGCACCTGTGGATGCTGTGAATAGAGCTCTCTTTCTCTGAGGCTGATAGCCA
>NW_009719831.1:68358-95915 GCF_000703405.1 Apaloderma vittatum
GTGCACCAGGAGCAGCTGTGTACCACCCTCCCCTCCTGGAGGTCAAGTGCGTCACCTCTGGGTACTGCAGAAATTGTGTGAGGAAAGGGATGGGCAATCCTGTCAGACCTCCCAGCTCTGACCCTAAAGCACTCAGCATCCTGACCACCTTTCCACTACATTACACCATTAATTAAAATTAATTCCATCTCTTTGGCACATAATTCCCTAGATAGGTGGGGTTTAGTTTTATATGAAATTTCTCAACTTAAGAATTTAATGTTTGTATTTGTATATGAATATTTCATTGTGGACTCTCAATTTTGACAATGAATTGATGAAGTAACATGTCCTGGAATATGAAGCGGTCAAATGGCTGTTCATTCCAACTGGATCCTGATACTCCTAATCACAGTAAATAATATGTTTAGTCTTAGTTTTGTCTTATGGTGCTCAGTGGGAGTTCTTACGGAGTGGCATTCAAATCCATATAAGTAGAGCTCTTTCTGTGCTTCATGCTATAATACTGGGAGGCTGTTACTGTTCCAGCTTGTGTTGTGAAGAAATGAGAGACAAAAAAAATGTATGAAAAGCTGTCGTGGGTTAGGGCTGGGCCGGCCACTAACACAGACAGATGCTCTCTAACGCCCTCTTCCCCCCTCAAAATGGGAAGGAAAAGAGAATGAAGCAGAGAGACTTTTGAGTTAGAGAAGAAAAAAAAACTAGAACAACTTTAATGAAACAATAATAGAAATAATAGTGGAATGATAAAAGTAAAGAGCTATATACAACTATAGATAATAGCCCAATATCAAACCCGACTCCCTCCCCCGCTAACAATCCCCACTGATGCTGCAGAGCAGGAGGCACTGGGGAAACCCCAGGCTCAGCGGCTTTAGGAGCTGGATTCGGGAACTCAGGATCCAGATCAAAAACAGGAGGTCAGATGGAGTCCTCTCTGGACACCGGCCATTGCAGAAAAGGGCAAAGAAGACGGGAAAGGACCGAAACTCTCGTGATCACTCAATTTATACTAAATATGACATATATGGGATGGAATACTCTCGTTGGTCACCTGTCCTGTCTATTATCCCCCGGAGGTGCAACCTTTTACTTCCTTGTGACCCCTCTTACTACCCGGCACCCCCAGCGTGGCACACAAGAGCCAGCAGTGGCCTTGGTCACTATAGGAATAAGTATCAGCAAGAGCCTTTCTGCATCCCAGTGCCAGGCAGTAACTGTAAACATCAAGTGTTATCACTGCCAGTAGCACACACTGTCTGCAAAAACACGCTGCTAACTTCAGAAAGTACAGCCTTTTAGAAGAGACGAAACTGGAAAGTAAAAATCACCAAACAGGACTGGGTTTTTAGCTAAACCCAGGACAAAAGCAGAGAAAGCATTCTATTGTAAGGCCACTCAGCTTGGTGGTTTCACTGGTTTGGGACCAAAGACCTTCACTTGCATTGGATGAATGGGGTCAGAGTGGAATGAAGAGCAACAAACGGAGCACTGGAGGAAGATTTGAGCTCTAGTAGGAAAGGACAGTCTCGAGACCCCTTGGCAGACTGGTGTATAGAGACCACCTGTACTGCAAGAACTGGCTAAAAGGATGTAAAAGGACATTTTTCTTACTTGTAGTGTATTGTCATACTTCCTAAACTAAACTGCACCTATGTGCCTTAGAAGGCACTTGCTTATGAGAACTCAGACCAACTCCAAGATCTTGCTGTTCATAGGAAACGGTAAAGATATTTGAAGAAAAGAAACAAAACCCAAGATGTTTACTTGCAGGTGAAAGCTCAGAGCGAATGGATTATGAATAGTACAGAAGAAACCTTTAGAGATTCAAGCTGCCAGTGCATAACATGCTTTTGCTCAGTGTGTTCAAAGGGAGATACGGGGCAAAGCTGAAAGTATTCAAGAGACAGAGCAGAGCTTGCACATGTAACATCAGGGCAACTGCTGCCAAAACACAGGTCTGTATTTGAGTGAGCAAGTAGCAGAGTTTTTTTGTCAGGAAAAAAGAATAAGGATACCTAAATATTTTTTTGATATAAAAGCTACATTAGTTCAGTTGTAGCTTTTTGAACCATTTAGCCTGAAATAGAAAAGCAGCCTCAGTGGCTTCAGACTGAGGATTTGAAAGTCTGATAAGGTTGCAAATAATCTGTAAACACTGGCTTAACATAATGTTTGTTATCCTTAGTTACTGGTGGTATTTTCTGTGCTCTGCCATAGAAAAGAGCAGACTACAGACTCCTAGAACATGCCTCTTGTAAAGCAGTGAGAGCATGCATATCAAAATGACCAGAAAGGGACTAGATCAGTCCCTAGCAAATTAAGAATATGTATTCGTTACGCTTGTAATAATGGTAGTATATTTTATAATAATATACTTAAGTAATTGTAATTTCAGTTTTATGGAGCAAAAAGTGCAGTCTCTGAGATTTAACTTTTAAGTAGTGGATTTAATTGACACTGCTTGAAAAATATTGATAGCTGTTCATTAGTGGGTATTGTCTCTCCCCTTATCCAACATGACTGTTTAATTTAAACTAGCTCTCTGCTTTGTGTATGGTATTATTGACAAAGATATGTCTTTCTTTGGCAAATGATTAGCTAAATCATCCTTTTATTTACAAGCAGCACTGTGTCCCTGTGCCCTAAATCTTGCTAGTTGGAAGAGTGGGAGGGAAAGCAATTTAATTAAGTTAACTTTATTGACCCACTGGAGCTGTTGTTTAATAGCATGGCTCCCTGGAGTGTAGTGCAGGTAAATTGAATGAGTGCCAGAGAATATCACTTCTCTGCATTGCATATTTCGAACCTCTGCCAGGCAGTTTGGGATGAGCAGCCAATCAGGAAAAAGGTTTTTCCAGCCTTGCTGGCATGGTTGGCATTTCCCATTATGCTCAGAACAACGTGCAGAGTGTTACCCATGCGTTCCTCTGAGTGGATCAGGGGGGTGGCTCTGGGATTCTGTGCTGTGCTCGGCTCCTGCATTCGGAAGGCAACTTTGTGAATTGGCTCTTCAGCCATGTATCCAAAAATACCTTTTTATGAAGGAGGAAAGCCAGCATGCGAGTCTGAATGAAAGTGCTGTGAGTAACTATTTAATATTAACACCTCGATACACTCATTCTGCATGAGAAATCAGAATCCAGAAGGATAAGCGGTATCTTCTGGAGTTGTGCTTGTCATTAAATGCTTGAGAACAAAATGAAAAATGACTGCTTTGTTAGACTGTTATTTGGTAAAACAAAAGCTACACAGGCTTCCACAGTGTATTCTCATAGATAATAGTGTATGCTACTGCTTCAGTTACTCCTTCTGTTGTTAAAATCTTTGTCCAAATGTCTTATTAGTCTATAAATGAGTACAGTGGTTCCTCCACAGTTTTGTGCACTCTGCTTCTATATTTCCCGCTGAGTGATAAAAGACAGTATCTCAGTCTGTTGCACTTGTACTTCCAACCACTTTGAAAAGTCAAGCCAGATCAGTAGTTGCATGATATACCAGCAACTTCATATAGCTTTTTAAACCTTGCAGAATTTAATGTTTCTCTGATTAAAGCTGAGACCCAAAGATCCAGCCTTACAACTTTGCTTAAAGAATTAAACACAGGCACTCAGATAATTTATTTTTTACTCTAGAAAATAGCAAGAGGTGTAACTTTAATTACAATTCATAGTTTTCTCCTAATCACTTGTAATTCAATGTTTTGAATACGTCTGTGTGTATTTTTTTCCTTTCATATGCAGACAGATTTGTCTTGGCTTCAGACTGCTGTTTTTAATTTTAAACACACATGAGGTAAGAGGTGTGGGTTTGTAGGGGAGGGACATTTCTTGTGCTGACTAGAATAGCTGGAAGAAGCAGGCAAGTTTCGAGAATGTCAGTCCTTCTTTAGGTCAGACCTGGCTGTCTTTAAACAATCAAACTTAAATGCCTCCACAGTAGGCATTATGCTGATGGTGAGACCAAACATCCTTTAGAACATCATTTCTCACTGCGCTGCATCACCTTGGGGGAGATGCTGGAACTTTGGGGCAACCACACTCTGTTCCTCTCCTGACACCACACAGCCCATCAGAAGTGGTGCCATATACTTCTAATAAAAAAACCCACAAAAACTGTGGTGCAGCCTAGTCCTAATCTGGGCCTCTGCTCCGAGCTCTGGTGTAGCACTGGAAGAGGAGAGACCCCTTCTCAGCCCATGACATGAAGTCTGAGAGTTAAAACTGCCTTTAATTCAACAGATTAATAGAGTTTTTGTCTGGCACTGAGTGTTGATGTATTTAGACCAAAAGATGATGTCTTGCATGAGTAATCCTGCAAAGTTTACTAGCTAATGTTCTCCAGCACTTTGTTACTTTATCTTCATTAAATGCCTATTTTGGTAGCCATTGATTGAAGTCCGTATTCCATATCTATAAGTGCTAATGGTTGTGTCTGGGGTCAGAGGCAGGCCTTTAGAAAGTAGAATTCTGTGATTTTTGGCTATTTTTTTTCTTCCTATGGAGTTTTTGTTATGACAGTTAAAAATATTCTGAAAACTTCATTGTGTATCTAGTGGAATGAGAAGAAAATACATTCCCATGATGGTCTCCCGTAGTTCCTTCCAAATCACATTGACTCCTAAGTGACCATTTTCCTGCATAAGAATTCATACTATATTTTTAGGTAAAGTTCTTTAAAGATATTAAAATACAAATATATATTAATGAATTTTAGTTTTATTTATTGCAGTTTTAAAGGACTATTAAATCAAGTTTTGTAATTTTATTTAGTATGTTTAATGTTTATTGTTACTTGTTTTATGTGTGTATTATTATTAATATAAATAAATGCTAATTAATAGTTCTGAGTGAGGTGCAGAACTCACGCCTAACACGACTTTAGACTTCCATGGATATATTTTTTGTGGCAAAGTTAACCTTAAGCAGCTCCCAGCCTTGTCCACAGCCTTCCACCTATCTCTGCCTGTTTCCTTCCCGTTGTGCTGGCATACCTTTTTGTAGGAGGGAACACTGAACTAACAACCTTGGAAAATTACCCATCTCCTTTCTCTTTTTCTCAAGCTTCTTTGTAAAGCAGAGCAGTGTACTCATCTGGTTTGCTGTGTAATCCCCAAACCATTGCTCCGATGGGACTGAACACACGTCGCAGGGGAGAGAACTGCTTCAGTTCAATCTGGCCAGAAGAAAAGTGCCCATCAAATCTACCCTTGGAGCTTAAGACATGTTATTTGCTTGGTGCTTCAGCCTATAAACTCTACATAGACATGCTTAAGTACTGGTAACGGTTTTTTCCCTGAACCAAATCTTTGCTGAAAACTTTTGCCAGTACAGGAAACGTATTTAGGGATAGGCTTAGGTTTTGATGTTTGAAAGTTTTATGAGTTTGGACTTTTTTAATGCCAAAGGCTAGGAAAAACTCTAAGTCAATGCAGTTACACCACAGAAAAGTGCAGTTTGTTTATTTGAGGATTGGGCATAAGAAATTTTTACTTTCTATACTTAAGAGAGTCCGATAATTTACTAGCTGATTTGTTGTGGGTTTTTTTTCAAGAATAGCTTGTATCAAGTGGATAGAAGTAACATATTGTAACTTTTCTTTTCCCAGATACTAACAGAAACTTTCCCTGTTGCATCTGTTATCTTTTGGGGTTGGTCTTTCCCACACATAAAGGATGCTGAGGCAGAAGTATTACAGCTGCAGAGGGATGGCAGCTTCTTGTCTCCAGCTGTTCTGCTTAAAGGTGTTCCTGCTTTTCCACTGTCATTGCCACCCACCAGCTGGCAGCAGCCCCTGCGTTTTTGCTAGCCGACTGTTTCATAGGGTTGCTCCTTAGCCTGAAACTTGCAAACTCAGCCAAGCCAGTCCAGGTCCACAGCTCGTATCACTTAAAATAAACTGGCTCGTTTTCCCTCGAGCATTTTAGAGCGTTCACACGACCCCCTCTGCTGGCACAGCTGGAGGGCACTGTGGAAAAGAGGGAGGAGTGATGTTGTCAAACCAAGCGTAATATTGTGTGCGAAGTGTGCGTTTGCTATTCCTCAATTCTTAGACACTTTAAACACAAGAAAAGGCAGCAGAAGTGGCTGTAGCATGGTTGTGTCCAGCAGATTTGCATTCAGGTATGATGCTAAACATGCAGCGATATGTAAATTCATATGCATTTTTTTTATATTCACACTGATATCTAGACATTCATTCACCTTTTCTCTCCTAAAGACTAAAGTTGGCCTATGCCAACTTTACTTCACATTAATTGATTATTAATTTATTTAAGTGAATAGAGATCAACGAGGATGTGTTAAGTCTTTACTACATGGAAGACAAAATTTTTTTTTAGACACAACGTAGGCTCTAAGTAAACTCGTTAGAAATTTAAGTGTTGATTAGGAAGTGCTCTCAGCAGCTCATGGATCTTAACCTCACAGTGGATACCTAATGCTCCACAATCCCAGCTATGGAAATGCCTAAGGAGTTTGAAGTGTTTGGTTTGTTAATTTACTAGAAAATCTCTGATGATTCCTTCAGAAGAAAAATTAAGTATATGGAGGAGATAACACGGCCTTGGACACCTGAGGAAGAACCCAGATGCTGGACAGGATTGATGAGGGGTTTTTTGTTCCCCGAAGTCAGAAGGCTGCTGCTGCAATATCCAAGTGAATTATCTGCCTCACCATGTACGTAGTACAAAAGGATAGTGGCACCATTGTCACAATGAGAAAGGAAGATCCATTCTCTGCTGCAAATTGTATAGTCAACAAAAGTACTATTTAAATTCTCTACCAGTAGGTGACAATAACCATTATTAGTAGAATTAATGAAAGGAGTAGGGGAAGAAATGTAGTTTCTCATCTTGGAGCTCACTTATAAGAATTATTTAATCCCAGTGTTTGATTTCTTAGATAAGGGAGCTTGAATAAAATCACCAAAAGGAACCTTGTGCACTTGCACACATGCGTAGCGTAGCATTTCTGAACTTTGACCACAGGAGAGAGAAAACATTAAGAATTAAAACTTAATACAAAAGCCAGGAACTCTGATGGGAACTGCATAGTATACTGGTAGTGGAGGTATTCTGTTTCAAGAAACTACTTCAAAAGCACATTGGTCAAGTGAGAGGTGATATTTAAAAGGCTTTTATTGAAGCATGAAAGACCAATAACAACCAACGCTGCAATTTCTGCCAAAGAATAAGAACTAAATAGTCATTTCAGTATTTTCTTTTATGATCACCATTAACTGTCTTCTACTTCCAGGGTATTAGATATTCCTTAACTGTCTTTTGCATCCAGGAGATGCAGAAGGAGAGCTGCAATTTAGGCCAAGAAATACCCCAAGCAATTGTTATGTGTCTAGTTTTTATGTTTTCTTTCCTTCATGATCACTGTACCTCTAGCAAACCATTTATTTCTGTACGTAGTTGTTGCTCTTCTTTTGGGAAAGTGGTCAGATAGCATTACAAATTGCCAAGGCATACTAGTGAAATCCCACTCTGCATTATTAAGAGCACACCTCTCTGTGTAATGTTTGTTTATATATATTTTGAGCTGGGGTGTTTTTGGGGTGTTTCTGGAGCAGAGGATTCCAGCACAGTTGCTAGTACAGCCCGCAGCAGGAGATGACACTGGCTTTACCCTGCTGTGCCCACATATGGCTCTGCATAGATGCACCAGCCACTCTGTGGGGTGCTTCCATTCAGCTGTTTATCAGCCTCTAAGTTCCCTCATGCTGAGCGTGTCTTCTCTGTAGAGATTTATGGACTTTATGGCTCTGCTTGGAGGAACCCAATTAGCTAAGCCGGACAATGAGTGTCCATACAGCTCAGCCTTGCCTGTATATTAGTGCTTAGGTCAGCCTCACTTCAGGACTCACAGTGCCCAGGGCTGGATTCCATGAGTTGTAACCCTTAAATCTGCAGTAAGCTGTGTCACCCCACCAAGTGCTTCACTTGGCATCATGCAATAATAAGGCTGTCTGACCAAAACCTCTGGTGCTCTGTGAGCCCTGTGAAATATATCATCTCGGGTTCTCCATGCCTGCGCACAAAATACACAGGCACATCAGGTAAGAAAGTTCCTTCTGAATTGTCCAGAGAGTCCGATGAATTACGTAAATACTGAACATGAAATACTGAAAAATGCACGTGGGTGTTCTCAGGGGCTCAGTGCAAAGACTGAGACACTGCATTAGGGCGCAGTGTAAGGTAGCCCTCACTAGACTTTCAAAACCTGTCTCCTGTTCCTCCCTTATCTCCCACCATTTCTAGTTGCTCAGGAGAGCCACCAGCATGACAGAACCCTTGTTGTGGGTGCGAACTCTTTTAAAAATTTGCCTTGGCTTTTATTGCATTGGATTATTTGGCTTTATTTTTTTTCCCATCTCTTTCCTCTTTGTTTCTATCAAGGTGGTTGTTGTCTCTCACCTGTGGGTAGTGCTGCAAGTGGAAGGATGTATGTGCATATGTGCATTCAGCACCTGTTATTTCCCCTGTTTGGCAACAGGGGTGGGGATTTCTGTATCTTCTCAGGAAGTAGTTTTCCGTCTTCCTTTTGTAGATCAATCCCTGGCCTTCACCTCCCTTCAGAGCTATGGGTTAGTGTGCACCTCCCTTCAGAGCTACGGTGTGCAGCTTTGCTTTCTTGAAAGAGGACAACTGTATTTTCACCATTTATTTTCACCATTTATTTTCACCATCCAGGCAATGGGTATCACCTGCTGTAGGCAGCATGGGCTTTGCATACCTTTTTTTGAAGTCAGGCAGAGGGTGACCTTTTGTCGTTGCTGTACTCTGGCTTTATCCCTAAGTTCTGCCTCCCCATTTCAGATGTTTGCAGCCTGAATTGACTCCAAAAATTATAGCAAATTGCTGTTCTTTTCATTCTCATAATTACTGTACCAAGTATATCTATGAGCCTTGAGGATTTACTTTTTTACTTCAAATAAGGAGTGCCAAGTGAAATAACAATTCTAAATTATCTGCCCTTCCTTCTGAGAGAAAGGAAAGTTAACAGCTCACTGTCAAGTACTAACAGAGTAGAGATATCTCAAACTGAAGTCAAAAAAGAAAGTACAGTCAAATTAGTTAATGATTTAGTCATAATAAAATTACATTTACAGGCACAATATATGCATATAGAGTGTGTGTGTATGTACGTATCTATAGCAAATGTACTTGTATATAGATACATATAGAGGCACACATGGACATGTAGTAAGTGGTACAAATATGTTTTCTTTGCTATTTAACTTGACTTTCCTCTAGAATATTTGCCTTGGGTAAAGCAGCAGGACCCAGCCTTAGGTAGCTCAGGTTCAGACAAACTCTGAACCTTCACAGTCGGTTCTGTGATGGTTCAAAGCATCAGTATATGTTTTAAAATACTAATATTTCATTCTAAGAAACACACAGGTATTTATTGTACTTGTGTTATAAACTAAAAACAGATGGTTTTCAACTAAAGCCTATGCAGAAAATGTGGCAAGAAGTAAAATAAGTAACTAAACAAAAGGATAATGGAAAAAATATCTGGAAGACAGGAAAATAAAATTTCAGGTTATGCCATGGTGACAGTGGATAATTCTAGAGAACGCTGCCTTTTGCTAACTCCAAAACATGGCTAAAATATGCCTTGCATTAGCCTTACATCTAAAGCACAATTTCACTACAGACTGTGCTGGGAAAAGTTACTTGTATTATAATTGTTTGGCATTTATTGAGTTTTCAGTTAAAAAAAAGTCCCACAAGCCAAATTCTACTCACAGCAACAGTGGTGTATAGTGCAATATTTTGTAATTTCCTCACATTCCTGCATGAAAAGGGAGACCACAACTGTATGACATTCCTATCCCGATTACCATAAGATTTATAGAAAAGCATGTCAGTGTTCCTCTAGCCCATGCACTCTAATTCCTGGAAATTGCACCGATTGCCAGAAAAAGGGGGAGAGGGGGAAAGAAAGAAAGAAAAAAACCCAAAAAGAAAAAAACTCAAACCCTCAAGTTACTCCAGGTTTTCAGGGAGTTAACAAAGCCTCCCTATTGCCAAGATGACTACAGGTGCTGAGAAGTCTGTCAGCATAGAGGCATCAAGGGCAGAATTACACCCAGTCGTTACACCAGGACATTTTATTTACATGAATGGTTCCCATTAAAGCCAGTGGGAAGTGTGACTTTGTGGTACTTGTGAACTTGTATGGAGGTGGCATTGCACTAAGAAACTTGTGTTCTTCATAAATGGCCAGAGCTTTAAACGTATTTTGTCACATTGCTAACAATCACGTTTTTGTTGCCCTAGTTTTACATAGTGAGCATAAATTACTGCAGATTTATTATAGTCTAGCAAGACAAATTTGTTCTGGAAGTGTGTGGTGTGGAAGTCTTTCTCTGTGCCTTTTCCAAAGATGGGATTTCAAAGAGTTGTCTTTGACTAGTAGTAGCAGCATCCAAAATGAAAGGTGAGAGAAAGCATAATTAAGGTGATTTCAGCAAGTTATGTCCCTGCAGCTGTGATGTTGCCCTGCATGTGGAACTTGTGTGGGTATATTGAAAATAGGAGGTGGATTTGGAGAAAGTCCTTCTCACCATTCTTTGTGTTAGACATACTTTTGGACGTGCTTGGCAGCTAGGTTATCCTTAGAACTTATCCTGTTGCTTGGCCTTGAGAGAGGCTGAGAGAATGGGTTGTGGGGAGAAGGCCATGTTCAGATGGCTTAATTTCCATGTATGTTCCTCTGGCAGATGTTACCTGAACTTTCAGAGCCAACTAAACGGAAAAAATCAAGCATAGAAATTTGCATTCTTACACAGGCCCTGTGACAGTAGCTTATAGTTGATACACAAAGGATAGTATCTAAATGTAAATATCATCCAACCACCTTCCTCTTGGGCTAGTTCAGTTATTCAAGACACAGCAAATGTGGGAATATCAATGGTGGCACTTTAGCACAGGAAATTCACAGCTTTATTTGTGCTGTAGATTACCAGTCACAGATTGTCATTATGTCCTGACTGGAAACAGAAAGTAGATTTTTAGTTTGTGTGTACTAATAGATTTTCCATGTTGCAGAATGCATATAATTTTGAATAATTCCTCTCTCCTAATGTGTATGTGTTCCACTCTAAGCAACTACTCAGTCTTTTAGTGATAATTGTTGATATTTCTAAAGATACAGGTTATAATAAATATCTTGGAATTATAAACATTGATTGAAAAAAAAGTCCATTGAAATAATTAGCTATTAATACTCGATATATTTCCATGTGGAGTGGATGCAGTTGCCATATTTTTTCTTAAATAAGAGGTTGCCTACATACTGGCCCATTTAATGGGTTTCACATCTAAGGCCAAAAAATCAAAGAGAAAAATCTAATGTTCTGTCTCTAGATTTTCTACTTTTTATTTTAGGTTCCATTCTCTGTCTCCATTGTGGGAGAAAAGAAATGCTTTCATGCCTGTCGTATCATTGTATTAAGAAGCCCCAGGGTTTGCCCAGTAGAACTATCTCTGATGAGTAACTTTAATAATTTAAAAAGCAACTCTAGCACTGGGAGAGAAGGGGGAAAACATTTTTTGTGAAGTTTGACCCAGCGTAACTTGCTTTATGCATCCAGCATCTTAAAGAGTTTCAGGGAAGAACAAGACCTACTGGTTACCACTGGAGCCACTGTCATGCATGTCACTTACAGGACCTGTTCTTGGCTAGAATAGCTCTATAGACTATGGGACATTCAAGAGAAATGGTGGCCCTTTGCTTCTGGGGCACCTGATGAATGTGGCATTACTGTAGACTGTGTTTAGATCCTATGTAATGGCACAGAATTTACCTATGTGAAATACTGGAAAATGAGAAAGCTGCTGGTTTCCTCCCATGTGCATATGGTCCATAAAGAGGAACAGTGTAAATAGAAGGAAGCTGGATGTGAATAAAAGGACAAGCTGGGAATGACTTGCAGTGTTATGTAGCAGTAGGATAGCAGAGAGTATGGAAAGAATAGAACCATAGAACAGTTTCGGTTGGAAGAGGCCTTCAAGATCATCAAGTCCAGCCTAGGGTGGTGTTGATAGGAAAACAGGAGGAAAAGCAAGTACAGGAATAGGAAAGAGGAAAAACAGAGCTTTACAGACTGGGAGAATGGAAACACACAATGATAGAAGGAAACTGGGAATGGGAAAATGAGAGAAGAAAGAGAGATGGCACATTTTGTTATTTAATGAATGGCTTAATGTGCCAGATACCTAGAAGATTTTTTCATTTAAATAAGGCAATGGAATCATCTTCTTAACCTGAATTTCCTTACAGCCAAATGAATGTATGTGTCATCTCATAATGTGATTATGACATAAGATGCAAGCAAAGTGTTCTGTATCGATACCTGTAGCATATTGGGACAGCTCTTAAGAAAGCTGGGAACTGATGAAAAATCTCCAGCACAATGGTGGAGAATGCTGCTTTTTTGTCTGAAATTCTGTTTAAGGATCAGGACACCCCCCACCTTCATTTTCTCTACTCAAAGAGGGAGAATAGAAAGCTTAGTCTTTTGGTTTTAGCCACATAGCAGCTCAAGGAGCTAGGTGGATCTTGATCCCCTAATAAGTTTTCAGCCATAAAAGATACCTTGTCAAATGCTTTATAGGCAGTTGCGTGCAGCACAGACATTATTAAGTCAAGTTTTTACAGAGAATAAATCATAAATTCCTGCTAATGAGCAAAAAGAACTCAAGGCACAATCCAATTACCTCTGTGTTCACTTAACATGATTTTATAAGACACTACAATGTTGCAGCTTGATCCTCAGTGACATCACATATCTCATGTATGCTGTAGGGTGAATTTGATTTCTCCATCTGCTACCCTCTCCCTGCCCCCATCTGTGACACTGGACTTCTGAATTGCTTTCGCTAAAAGTGACCAAATTTCTATAATACAATCCACAATGACACTCTCAGATTTAAAGTGAGATAGTTTGTAAAAATACTTTTAGATAACTTGAAGGAAAAAATATGGTAGAAACTGAAATTGTAACTATATATTGCATTACAGATTTCCTTACAAGTTGTATCATTTGCTTTTCATGCAAGAAATACTGTGTGAAGTAAAGCACAGATATGGATTAGTTCATTTTATTCATCTGCTACGTGTGGAAACACAGGATACTGAGAGGCATCTGTAGGCTGAGATTATTTAAAATGATGCTGCCAAATTCTCAAGTGCTACTTTAATATGTTGGTGGATTAGTGTTTGGTCATTAATTTTAAATGTGTTGCAGTCTCCAAAGTGGTCTGCTTTACAAAGGGAACACTTTGAAAAAATAGAAATACGAAAACTGCCTAGATGCTGTGCAGGTGGTAGGACAATTCAGAATCTGAAAGTGGTGAGTTCTGTCTTTTCTATGGCCAAAAAGATTTGTGTGCCCATGTGATATAACACTATGTAGTGAACTCTGAGGTCCTGGAAGCAAAAGTAACAAATGAATGTCTGCTGTGATTTTGAAGCACGTTGATCTTTCTCCCTGTCCCAGACAGAGATGGCAATGTGTGTCAGGAAACATTTGCCGGGAAACAGTAGTGCCAGGGGAAGTTAAAAGCAGAGCAAAGTCTGAAGTTTTTGCAATATTAAAATATCGATGGTGAATTACAGTCAATGTAGATAAACCACTGACCTTCATAATGCTGATGTAGGATGAGGTTTTACAAATGCTTCCCATTCAAATATCCTGTTGAGTCCCGGTACACTGTCTGACAAGCAGTAATCAGGGCAAAGACTGCTGAAATTAATTCCTATAATATAATGCTGGGGGGTTTTAATGAAAATCCTGATGACAAATTATCTTTGTTGTTCTCTTTACCTTTTTATCCCTTGTATACTAAGTTAATTGCATGGCTTTTTAAGGGAAGCTTTTTAAGCATACTGTACATGTCAAAAAAAGAAGCAAAATGTTGTCAGTTTCTGGAACTTGCCCAAACTCTCACAAACATATGTGAATTTAATTTTAATAGTGTTTTAATTTGGAGGTTCATCACTTATATTTTTCCCTGTCAAACACTCATTCGGCTTCTTCTGCTGTAACAGGTGGAAGTAAAAAAAACAGTATTCTTCCTCTTGCTTGTCTTTTGTGAGCAAAATAAAAGAAGCAGTAATTGGACATCTCACAGGATCATGATTTAGGTCTAAAAAACATGATTACGGAATGTTTAATTCAGGCAGCACTATGAATTGCAAAGGAGGAAAGACTAGGTTGCTGAAAAGTGAAACGTATGTTGACAGGTAGCAAGCATAATCTGTGACATACTGAGTTGGGGGGGGTTTCCTGTAATCTTTCTTGATTTTATTTTCCAGCCATATTGTCAGACTTACACATGGATCATTATTTACAAATTAATATTTTAAATTACAAATAATTGCAATTATTTACAGTCAATAATCATTAAGCATTGCTATTCCTTTACTTGTTATTTCAGCTTAGTCAGTGAACACAGTTTAGTGACCATGGCTCCTTGTTCAGATCCGCTTAAATTGAGGAAAAAAATAGAGGAAAGAAAATTCTTTTTTTTTTTTTTTACACTTTAACCTTCTTTTTTTGCAGAGTCTTGTCTGAAATGAACAAATACTTTAACCAAAAATGAGAATTTTTCAGAATTATAGAAGCAAATGAGTGTTCAACAGCCCATTCTGGGAACTGTTTGGCAGGTTCCCATGGGAGACTGCCCTGAAGGGGAATCGCAGAAGATGCTGCTCTCTGAGGACAACCTCCCAGACCTGGACTTATCCCAGCCCACGACCCCAGCAGCCACACAGGCACAACAGATGGGCATTTAGCTCCAGCCTGATCTCCAGTGCCAAAAGAGAGGGCAGAGGAGGGCTACTTAGGAGCAGTGCAGACCATTGTCTTGCCATGTAGGCAGGGAATTATGGAAACCAGAACTCAGCTGGATTTGAAGTTGGTGAGGAATGGGAATGACAACAAGAAAAGCTTCTAGAAGTAGAATTTAAAGGAGGCTTAAGGAAGACCTGGTGCTGTGAAACAAGGCAACAGACTTGGTAGTAAAACACACAGAAAAGGCTGAGCAACTCAACATCTTCTTCTTTCCTTTTGATCTCTAGTGGCAAGTTCTGTCTTCAGATCTTCCAGCCAGGATCTGGGAAGATCAAGTTAGTGACCAGCTAAGTAAACTGGACGTACACAAGTCCATGGAACCAGAGGAAATGGATCCAAGGATGTGGAGAGAGCTGGCTGTGGTCACTGCAAGGACTGCTTTGTATCTTCTTCAAAAGGTCTCTAGGGATCAGGAGAAGTTCCTGATGGCTGGGAAAAGGCAAGCATTACATGCCTGTGAGCGGGAAGGCAGAACTAGGGAACTCTCTGCTGGTAAAACTACCTTCAGTCTCCATGAAGATTTTGGAGAAAACCCTCCTGAAACAAGCACATGGAGGACATGAAGCAAACTGGGAACAGTAAGCGTGTATTCACAGATGGCAAATTGTGGCTGATAAGTCAGAGCTTACTCTGAGGAGATGGTTAGCAGAGCAGTGATTATTTATCTTGACTTCTGCAAGGCCTGTATTCCTGCAGCCAAATTGGTGAGACATGGACCTGAGAAGTGGCCTACAAGGTGAGTGCCTTGCTGGCCATATCCTGAGTCTCCAGGAGTGGTGACCAGTTGTATAAAGTCTAATTGATGAGTGGTTTCTGTTAACATCTATTGGGTCAATACTGGTTCTGACGTTTGCTCATGTCTTCACTATAAATGCACCCAATGGGAGGAAATTAAATTAGAAACTCTCAGCAAATTCATGGATGATACCTAACTAAGGAAGCAATTGATATGCAGGATTTGCCTGTACAAGATGGACGTTGAAATAGCGGAATGAATCTCTTGGAGCACCAGATGGCTGAAGCACAGGACTTACAAGGAGAATCTGACAGAACTGGATTTCTTCAGCCTGAAGACAAGAATAAGGGGGAATCTAATTGTTTTAAACTACCTGCTGGCAATGTACAGAGAAGATGAAACCAGAATCTTCTAGTCAGTGCACTACAGTAGGATAAGAGACAACAGAAACAAGTTGCAACATGGGAAATCTTGTATCAGAAAAAACTTTCCTGTCTTGAGGAGCGGTCAAATACTGACACAGGCAAACAGAGAATGTGGCTCCTCCATCCTTCCATATATGACAGAGTTGACTGTGCAAGTCACTGATTTTTTTGTTAAATAGGACAAGAAAGACCGTGACGCATCTTTAATCCACACAAGTGAAGAGCTCTGCAGACCTTGTAAGCAAGTACAAGGTAAAAATAGGTCAATTTGGGCCATTTGCTAGCCTGGAAAAATCCAAGTTAAATATATTTTTGATATTTTTATGTCTTCCTTATCTCTTCTGCTCAAAATGCAATTTCTTCACCAGTTTTCTCAATCTTTGCAAATATTCTTTTGCTTAGAGAATAAATCTGATAGGCCTTGCGGTTTGTGGAAATGAAGGGAAGAAATTGTCATGGACTTCGGTGGGATTTTTCATTTCAGAATACAGGCAATGACTTCTTTTTCAAAATCTTTCACTAGCTGTGTATCAAGACCTAGCAAAAAATAAGGGACTCTACTGTCCAATGAATCTATGAGTAGAAGGGATTTTTCTCAAAGAGCGTAAGACTTTATCCTTCCTCTAATGGTCCCAGACTCCTTTGAGGAAAACCTACATTACTGAGGGAAATAAATGCCTAGCTTTGGTGACAGCCGGAGTGGTGCTCAGAGCCTCTGACTGTGCCAGGTGAATATCCAGGCTCAGAGAGCTCTTAGGCTTGGGTTCAGATTCTGCTTAGTTCCCAGCATGAGGCAAGAAACCCTCTGGCCTCCTTTTGCTGTTTTGGCATGCATTGTTACTGGTTGGTTGGGCAAGCCTGTGCCTTCGTGCTGAACTTTGCAGGTCATTGTTTCAGAGCACGGCTCTCCTAAGTACAAGAACAGAAAAATGCCTCTGGTGGGCCTAACTGGTATAGCTGGAATATTTTTCTGAACATATATGATAATATATATTTCAACAGAGTAAAATGGCAGCTTTAGGGGGATACATTTTCCAGTACTTTTCTCAGCCTTTCCTGGTCTGAAGTTTAGAGACTTGGCTAGATGCTATAACTTTGTTTCTAATAAATGTTGGATGGGGAGAGAGACCCCTGTGAATTTATTTCGCTGCTTTTGAATTTATTCAGGCTTTCAACATCTGCAATATTTTCTAACATTTTATTCCATTACTTAATTATTCATTGTGTAAAAAAAATATATTCCCTTTTTTAGGCTTTAATCTGACACTCCCAACATTTCATTCCCTGCTCTTTGCTTCTTGTATTACTAGCAGGGATCAATAGCCTCCCCTGTTTTACCCTTCTCAGTGTGGCACATGATGTTAGTGGTTTTCATATGTTTTTCTGAGCTATCTCTTTTCGAAACTGAGTCAGCCCAACCTGCGAATTGTTCCTCACACAGATACTATCCCTTGCTGTCAATTATCTTATTAATCATCCTTGTCTGTATGTTTTCTACTTCAGGTGAGTCCCTCAGGTCTTAGGAAATAACGTGCATTCTCTCTGTGGCAGTACGATTGCTCTCATTCATTTAATTTTCCTAATAACCCATAATATTCCATTTGCTTTAGGCTGACATTCTCACAGAATGGCATGTGATTTCTCCAGTTTCAGTAGCAAGATTTCAGAGTGGTAGCAGCTAACTTAAAGCTCATCCCTGGGTTTGTGTAGTTAAGACTAGTTTTATTCGAGATGGAACATATATCAGCATTACATTTCATCCACACTTTTATCAGCAGCCACACAGAATCGAGATCTTTCTGCATTTTTTCAGTCACCCTTGGTTTTTACTACCCTACGTAATTCAGTGTGATTAACTGTCACCTCACTCTTCAACCTCACCCAAATTAATGACAGCTATGTTGAACATGAGATTTTCCTGCACTGATCCACTAGAAATCTCTCTGCATTGTGAAGAGTGACCATTTACTTCTACAATGTGATTCCTATTGTCTGAATGGTTTTAAGGGACTTGTTCCCTGTAAAGAAAGGTTTTGGCCTGGGAACCTCCCAAGTCTCTTCCGCAGTGAACACCCCTGTTAAGAATTCTTTTCACTTTGCTGGTGTACCTTCTGATCTTATTAGAGCTCCTCTCATACTCCAGTTACTTACCAGCCCTAAAGACTTTCTGGCAGACATCCTGTTTCTGATGTGCTTAAAAACCATTTTATTATTGGTTTTATGCCTTTAGCAAATTGCTCTTAAAAATCTTTTTTGGCTAGGCTTATTAAATTTAACTTGCCAGAGTTGATACTTTTTTCTATTTTTCTGTTTGGGAAATGACTTCCACTTTCAGAAGAACTTCTAGTAATTTCCTTTACTGTGCTGTGCATTGAAATGGTCTAGAAAAAAAAAAGAGGACTCTGAGGAGTTTCGCTTTCCATGTTCCCTGCCCTCCTCCCTCCCACCCTCACATGACCTTACATTAGATATGTAGTTAAAGTTATAAAGTAATTATTGTTCTTTTTCTGAATTGCTTTCTCTCTCTTTTGTGTCCCTTTAGAAAAGACACTAAAACATGAAGGGAATGCTCATAAAATTCAAACCATGGGGAAAAAACACACAAAGGGAAACCATTTGCAAAAATTAATAGAGAAAGGAAGGGTTGATGTGAGCGTGTATGCATGGATAAGACAGAAGGAGTAGAAGGAGGAAAGAACAGGTTGGGAAAATTTGCACAGACAAATGGAAAAGTGATCGTACTAATATAATTAAATGAATAATTAATAAAATGTTAAAGGTTTCAGTGCACCTTGCACTAAAGTTCAGTGGGATGAGACCTAGGAATATTATGAAATTATGAAATTTTATATTTTCTGAAAAATTATACCCAGACATAGACTGAGGTTTAGATACGAATGCACACGTGTATGTACGTGTGCGTGTTTGTCCTGCCTCAAAAGTGAGGAAGACTGAAACAGCAAAGCTTCCAGATGTTTTGATGGGATTTTTATAGTCAGCAGGTCCCCCAAAACTAGAGGCCAGCTGCCCGGACTTCCTCACTGATCAGCAGACTCCAAATGGCAGGTTCTACCTCTTTTAAACATAGATGTGTATACAGACGTGATTTCTGGGTGAATCCTGGCAGTGGGTGAGCACCGCAGCCTGACGCAGCAGAAGTGTGGTACCAGTTTACGTCAGTGCCTTGCAGAATTGAGTCCTGTGAGCTTTTGCTCATGAACCACACCAGAAGAAGAGGTACTGATTTCTCCCTGAGCCTGCTCCTCTGCACAAAACTGGGGGGTCTGTTTTGAGCCCTGACAAAGACAGGCTTTCCAGTGATGTATTGCCAACTTTAACTTTTGTCTAGGTTTGCAAGGAGGAGATATCTTATCTTGTGGAACAGAGCAATTATCAAACTTTAAAAATGCACTTGCCGCCCCTGAAAGGGAAGTAAATATAAAAATTAACAGTACTATACATATAAATAATGCATTTGTTCTTTTTTTAGGAGTTCTGCTGAGTTACTTACTCTCAGTTCTTCTTTGAAAGGCCAAGTTGCAGTAGTAGTCATAAACATAATTTTTCAACTAAGCTTAACAAAGATACTTTTAACTTTTTCTTTTTTTTCTCTTTTTTCCCCCTGAGGACAGATCTAGATCCTTCAAAAGAGTGAAGTTAAGGTAAATTACAGCATTGAGGTGGCGTCCCTGCCCATAAGAGGGAGGCTGGACTAGATGATCTCTAAGGTCCCTTCCTGCCTATGCCATTCTATGATTCTATGATTCTATGATTGGTTGCTTCTGACTTGCACTTTTTGAAAGTCCACTGCACAGGATGAGGGAATAAGCAGCTGGGAGACATCAGCACCTGCGTTTGTGATCAGCCCATAAACCACGTGCTTTGCAGCATGCAGCAGCTTTGATTTTGTTTCCCAGTTGGGTCCAGTATGTAAGATTTAACCTATAAAGCTCCTGGGGCTTGAGCTGTAGCAACGCTAAGGGCTCTGCAAGGTTAGCAGCTTTTTTGCACTAAGCACTGGAGAAACACATATTTCAGGCAGATACCATCCCTGCCCTGAAGCACTCATCTATTCCATCGTGGTGTTTCACACATGGCTAAAGGCCTACATGTGTCCTGAATAAAAGCCCTCTGATCAGTCACTCTAATTTCCCTGCCTCCTCATCACTGAATACTTGCTGGTGCAGGGCTCTCCTTCACCCCTGTAAAGAGACAAATGTGTTCGGGAGGGGAAGCGGGATGGCTCACACACAGGAGAGGCTCAGGGCAATAAGAAGGGAAAGACAAAGATGTGAATGAGTTTGGGAATAGTTATCTCTTCTCATCAAGAGAGCTTGGCAATGTAAGAGAAATAAAAAGAATGCAATGGTGGAGAAAAGAAGTACAGAGAGAAGCCAGTTATATGACACAGAAGAGAGGCTGAAGAAGGAAGACTGTACCAGGAGACACAACACAGTACAAACCAAGGCAAAGCGATGGAAGTTGGAAAAGAAAATGAAAAAACTCCAAGTATTCAAGAGACAAATTCAGATTAATTTTTTTTTAAAAAAAAGCTCAGTAGAATGTATACCCACAAAAAGGTACACAGATAAGCCATTTTTCTCCCATAATGCTGCAACACTCTAGAACCTAAATGGGCTGTGCTAACAGCAGCTCTGTAAGGTAGAATAAAGTTGTTATTTTATGTCCCTGGAGCTAAAGCACTGCAAGACAAAGCAAATCTCAAGAGGGTACAGTGGAAATCAGTGGGTGGAGAAGGTCTCTGAACCTGATGAGCATCACTGAATTATTTCTCCCTCAGTAAAGTTGCAGACATTAAAAAAAAAAAAAAGGCATGAAGTTGGATGTAAAAAGTCATTATGGTATGTCAAGATATGATTTTCTGTTGAGTAAGATTATTGTTCTGCATTTTTTCCTGTCGTTGCTTTGCCAGTGGACATGGCCAACAACTGTATAATCTCTCAGAAAATCTGTGACAAATATACTTGCCTTATGGCTTTAATAATTCTAGCTTGAAACACTAATATTTACTGAAATTTGAGTGTTATCGGCCAATATTTATGCGATGCATACTCTGATGGTACTGTACAATGAGCAACTGCCAATACACACTTCAAAGCTGTTCCTGTTTATAAATCTATTATTTACTCTATGGCTCTTCAGCAGTTTCCTGATGAAACTAGTCAAGCTCTACCCTGGCACACTGATAACTCTGATGTTGCACCAGCATACTGAAATATCTCACAGTAGCCTTTCACATCAAGAATCTCACTGCACTTGAGCTCTTTCCTAAGGAACTTGAAGAACACGATATAGACAGCATATTAACAAAAATCTTGATCATTAAACATGAACATTTGCTTTTTTGAGGGTGATATTATACTGATGTCCCTGGAGGTGGTATTAAAACTGACACAAGGCGGATTTTGTACCTTAAGGGTCAAGCCCCTTGTCTCTCAGAAGAATTATGACAGTGGTGAACGTAGTATTTGCTGAATCTTCTGAGGTTGCAGAAGAAGCAAAGTTAAATTGCGTCTTCAGCTTCCAGCAGCAAACTGGTATGGCTGTGAGCACAGGCAAAGCCGAAATTGCCTAAGGTAGCAGGCTGCTGAGAAGTGGAAGTACACATCCCCTAATGTCTGCACCCCCTTAATTTTGTCCATATTAGGACACAGAAAAACAGGTTGACTGAAACTGCTGCTGCCCCTAAAGTAGGAGTGGAAACTATTGGTAGAATGCCCAGTGCCGGCAGCTGTGATTGCTGACTGGTATCAATCCCTGGAGGCAGCCAGATTAGCAGCATGGATCCTCTAGATCTCTCCATTGCAATTCCCCATTTTTCTGTGGCAGGCAGGGGTGGCCCTGTCCCATCTGTTATTTTAGGAGGACTGGCTGTCAATTTTGTCTGAGCCGTTGAAAAGTCTTGTGCTGGCTCTAGGATAAAAGGCATGCAAAGTGTTTATAGTCTTAATTGAGGAATAATAATGGCATTACCTATATTTAGAAATTCAGGGAGCGTCCTTTGTCTATTTTATATACCATGCTACTCATTCCAAAACGCAGATGACATTGTCAGCATTTCATTCTCCACTCCTGGCTATGTCAGTTTCTCCTTTTTTTATCTCAGGTCCTTTGTTGTGAATTCAACAGGTTGGTGTTAAAGACAATTTTCATTCAAGATGGATGGATGTTCTGCCATCCCTGTCTGCATTTGAGATTTCAATCACAAAGGTGATTGGTTCAGTTTCCACCTTCCCTGTGTTTTGGGGGGGTTTGGCTTGGTAATTTCTACACTTTCTGCCATGGCAATTACAGAGATTACAAATGCAGTAGCCAAATGCAGAGTCTAGAACTGGAACTTCCCAAGTCTATTCCACAACCCTTTTGTGCCCTAGAGCTTTGTTCCTTCCAGCTGGTACATCACAGATCCTAAATGATGGAATCGAGCCATTCCTTTAGATCTGTGAATTGTCCAGCCTATGCTTGTGATAGGCCCTCATTTTGCGGCCAGCGTTTGTCAAAGTGGCAGAGTTTTACAACGTAACTGCTTCTCTGTTTTTACAAATCAAGACGGCTTTTTATTCTAGTTCTTCAAAAGTGTCACAGTGAGCCACATTATAATCCCCCTTTTTCTTGTCTGTAGGTCAATAGTTGAATTGTGAGGCTCATGAGTATTGGATTTCTTACTCCTTATGACTGTTTCCTCTTTGATATACCACTGCACTTGGAGAAAGGAGGAATTTGCTCTGAGTTTTGCTCTTTGTCAGTCTTCAAGGGATGCCTTCTAGCCAGTTCACATGCTTCCTTGCTCCTGTTTCTGGCATATTTCTGGGGGTTTTTTGGATACAACTTATTCCAACAGTAAGCAGGCTCTGGCGTTTGTTTGCAGGCATCCTTGCCCTTCTCAGTGAAAACTCTTTGGGCATCATAGCTGGATGCCTACTTAAGCTTTTGGGTTGGACAGTGACTCCCTTTATTTCATTTGTCATTATTGTCCAGGAGCTTGATTGTTTTTTATATTAGTCGTCAGTAAAGAGTGAATGTTTGCTTCTAGTCTTTGATGAACTATTAAGAAAATGCTGTAGGGCACTCAAAAAAAAATTTGTTTCTTTTGAGTTTTAAAAGAAGAAAATTGTGGGTAATTTAAAATTATTTTTAGCTCTGTGATTAGTAGTGTATAAATGTTATTTAGGCTTCATAGAGAACCACAGTAATTTCTTCTTTGTACCAGTCAACTAGCAACTCCTCTTACATCCACTGGCACACTTAGTCACCTCTTTTGTAAATCAGCGCAAGCAAACTTGCCCAAGGGTAGCTTTGATAAACTGGCATGCTCCGAATGGCTGTGAAAAATGACCTATCTTCCCTGTATCAAGCAAACGTGGTGTCAGAGCCTGTTTGAAAACCCAGGGCTCACCCAGAACTCTGCTGGAGTATTGCTTTGCCATCTGCTTCTTCCAGGAGAGTTCGTTCATGGCTGTTAGGGCTAAGCCCTTCTCTGCTAGTGAAGTCCTCCCTTCCCATCCACCCCAGCAGTGACCCTTTGAAAACAGGGAGTGAATGCTTGACAGCTCTGTTCTATGACCATGCCAGAGGAGACACTCATGTCTCGACACCCTGTGCACCTGTCTTTGTTTTCTACAGAGAACCTACTAGTTAAACTCTCTTTTATTTTATCTGTCCACTGCACCAGTCTGTCTGGGTAGTGAAACACTGCAGAATTATGTTAAGCAAGACTTAAGGGCAAACATCCAAGCACAGGATCAAGAGCAAAAAGGTATAAATAAAACAATGACAGATTTGCTTCTGGTCTATATTTAACCACAACTCCTGTTTATCCTTATCCTGCAAGAGATTTCTTTTGCATTGCCCTGTGGTGAGAGCAGAAGCTCGTGGATTCATAGAGTCAGCCTTCCTCCCAGGTGGCGAGCTCACTTCTGCATGTCTTCTACTTTCAAGTACGCTGTATTCCTTTGGGGCTGTGCTTTTGGATGCAAGTGCAAATGCTGATCATGTCCTGTCTTCACTAGGTCACCTCAGATACTTAAATGGTCATCTTCATGGGACCGTGGCAGGGACTGTCAGATAAACACAGCTGATTTTGCCTCCTGAGATCAGAAGCGTTGTGCACCAAGAGTATATTCTCCCTTTGTCTTTCAGCAGACTGCTGACTAGCTGCCCCTGCCCATGGGATCCTCTTCAAGTCCACTGAGGTTATTCATGCATCATAATTTCTCTATTACGAGATATCAGATGTGCATGTATTATGCAAGATTTGTAATTACTAGTACCTTAGTGACTCTCTACAGACATCATGCTGTACTACAATGGGTAACATGCTGTAAAATTCATATGTTTTGGGTGCTAATGCAACTTGTATGCAGTGTTTCAGATGCAGTGTCTTTTTTGAAGATCAGTTCCTCTCTGCTTTGCTGTGTGTCTGGGTAGAAAGTGCATTTTCTTCTGATCTAACTGGACTGGAATTCCAGGCAAGGGATGTTACTTTTATAGACCTATACCATAATTCCATTTAAAAAAAAAAAATAATCCTGTTTGTACCTTTTTTTGGATATATGGTACTCCCATTTCCCTGCAGATACAGTCTCCCTTGATACAGAAGCACAGACACTGATCTTCAAGATAGGGTTGATTTTGAACTTTGTTGAGGCAGTAAACCTAGGTTTTGGCTGCCTTCAGAGAACAGTTTCAGCCAAGCAGAGATGATGTTGTAATCTTGGATGATGATGGCATTTGTGATTGTCCAGTGAGCCTTCCCAGGGATCAGCCTACATCTCTGGTTGGACACAAATATTTTCATTCTGACAAAACTGCTGGTGGTGCGGAAGGAGAATATGGCTATAGCTGCAGTGGGTTTAGATCTTTCTCAGCCATAAGATGTTTTATTGCTTGCTGTGCAGAGTCATTTATCTCTTTCTTTGCAGTATTTTTAGGAAAAGAGGCAAAAGTGTTGATTTTCAAAATTATGGTAAAAGAGACATCACAACACATGCAGATTTTAATTTTAGAAAACCACTGGCTATGGATGAAAGGCTTCTCCTCTCTTACCTCCATTAATTCATTTTTTAATTCAGTTTTGGTCTGTTTGGATCTTTTTTTTCTGAAATGATACCTGTCTCTTTGTCTGTGTAAGATAGCCATAAACTTTCCAAAATTATGCAATTCGTTGAAGAACGTGATTCAAATGCAGTACATGTGGGTTTTTTTCCTCTCTCTCCTTCCCACTAAAGAGGGGAAGAGTTCAGTGGGTTTGGGATTATGCCATAAAGCTCATGATTTTAACGTGAAACTCAAATAATTGGCATTGATAGTCTTATGAAACAAGAATAAAATTAGGATAGTAAAGCAAATGCAAAGTGGATAAATGGGACAGAAGGCAGAAACTGAGGAACAGTTTTTTCCACTGCTTGTAGCTTTGCAATTGGTGACCACAAAAGTATCCTTTTGACCTTTATTGCTTGCAGGAGTGCTGCTTTAATTTTTTGGAGAACTATATTTTTAGTGCTCAGCCATATAAAAGAAAGTTCCTGTAACTCATGTTATTGAGACAACTGAACATCAAGTTTTAAAACAGTGTTGACTATTATTTCTTCAAAAATTGGACTTTATTTCCAAATTTTGGATAGTTTTTTTGGCTTTATGTTTTTAAACCTAGTGCATGGTGCTACTGCATTTGCAGAGCTTGATCCAGAAGAATTGAAACACATGCTTTAAGGAGAAGAATGGCATGTGGTTCATGAACCCCTTAATTAGTTCTCCTTCCTAGCTCTAAGCAGTAATTAAATCTGTCACTTCTGCTCTGCCGATTCATTTATTTAGCTGTTTAATTGCTCAGCTGAATATGTCTTTATCTCCGGAACTGCAACATTTTATTCAGACAAAGAAATAGCATAATCTTTTTTTTTTACTTTTCCAAGGGCAGGGACATGTAAAAGAAAAGAACACTAATGCTAGATGATTTGGTGGTGTTGTCAGTTTTCACTTATCAAACAAAACAATGTTTAAGGGAAAACTTCAACCACTGCTTGAGGATAGCTTTCTTCTCCAGGAAATTATATCAAACACAAGGACACAATGTATCTGATCCAGGTTTCCATTTCTGTGATGAGGTAACTTAAAGCACTTGCAGATGACAGTAATAATTTTCTACAAAACAAGAAGTCTTACCCTGACCTATTGGCGGAATATTTTATAAACAGTTTAAAACTGCAAATATATACTAAATTGTTTACAAACTAAACAATATCTTTTCTTTATACATTTGGGGTTTTGGACATTGCTAATGGAGATTTCTGTCATCTGTCATTTATCACCAAATACAACATTTTGATCTCTAAAGCAAATGACATTTTGAATACTTCCAAACTTACAAGGAAGAGCCATTCTGAATACCTTACTGTAAGACATATTTCCATGCAGTTTTTCTCATGTTACATTTTCAGTATCCTTAGGATTGCAAGATTGCAAGATTCTGTCACCATTTCTATGTATAGGTTGGAAAACCCGGTGTAGAAAAACCGCATGCAAAACAGTGAGGACTAGGTCAAGCCAGATCAACTCAAACAGGGCCTTTTGGCAAAAAAAAAACCACACTAGTTTATTTTTTAACTTTTTTCTCCTCTTTGAACTCTGTAATGATAGCTGATCCAGGAAGTGAAAGATAGAAAAAACCACTCGAGATTCAGAGAGAAGGATGTTTTTCTTTCACTTCTGGCATCAGGGGCTCAGTTCTGCACATTTATTCATCTGTTTGGCTAGAATTTTACACCTTGCACACAGTCTTGCATTTCACTCTGCCAGTGGTTTATTTTTGATGTCTTCTTACTCAGTTACAGCTATGCAGCTATTTAAGTCATAGGTCATGTTCTTATCAGGTAAGCTCATTATTCTAAAAATCTTTTACTGCTTACCTGGAGGATTTTTGTTGTTGAGGATTAGGTGGGGTTTTTTTCCCTTCAGCAAAGGTTCTGTCCACTCCTCTGTGACGCAAAGTGTATCTATATTGCTGCTGCTGACACCCAGCTTTGCCCCACTTGAAGTAAAAGCAGGACGTTACATAAAGATCAGCCAGTGGAACTGGCAGGATTTATTATCTATATTGCAATACCTCACAAAAACAGCTGGATGTCCTGCCATACCTCCAGCTGCTGTGCTGGGCTCCACAGACCTTTACCCTGCCTGTGCCAGAACAGGGGACTCTGCATCGCCTCTCCCCCATCCTCAGGGCAGGCTTTGTCAGTCCACGGGCTTGTGGCTTTGGCCAAACAATGCTTGGTCTGTATTGTTCATGTTGGTGTTTTTGTTCTGCATCTGTGCACTCTGGGTTACTGAAAGCCCTCTGTTGAAATAAAGAGTATTTCTGTCCCAGCTAAAAGTCTGGAAATCTGACGGGCAGTGTTGTTCTTGCAAGTCTGTGCACGTGATTTTGGACTAGGTTTTTGCATGAGCTTCACTTAAGTATTCTCTTTTTAAACGTCTTTCTTCAGAAGATCTTCTAAAAGTAC
>NW_009719831.1:95946-97475 GCF_000703405.1 Apaloderma vittatum
TTTCTTCTGTAGGGCACGTGCTTAAATTCAGCAAAATAATAAAGCAGCAAAAACCATCTCTGGACATCCTTCGCGGATAAGGGTGCTTTGAGGATAAGCCTGTGTGTGAATGGGTTTACTATGAGAAAGCAGTGTTTACTGCCGTGGGACAAACAAGTATGATCAGAGGAGGGCATGGGAATGAAATGGAAAAAATAACGTTTATTTGTAGTAGAGGAGCAGTTTATTGTTGAGTTGGTGGAAACTGGACAGAGGAAACTCAGGGGTAATTTCAATCAACTTTTATCTCAGTTCTAAAAGAGCACAAGGTTAATCAATGAGATTAACTACTTTTACATAGATTTGTACATAAACAATGAAACATGAGAGTGTGAGGGGGCATCAGCTAAGTGCCCTCCCTTTGCAATGATTACTTTCAGGAACATTTGTTGGGGAAATTAGGTGACAGTGACTATCAGCTTCCCCTCAGATGAACCTAGCTGTTGTCATCCTGCCATCAACAGACTGGAAATTACTCTCTCAAGGGCATTGCAGAGTTTACAAGCAGTCAACTGGGACCAAAACCACTCCCTTCTACCGCCTTGCCCTTCCCAATCCAGAGCGCGCAACGTTCAAGCTACCCACACAGTGCGAACTGGAGGTGTGCAAAGTGGTGCACAAGCTCCAGCTTCATGCGCTGCTGGTGGAGGCACTCTGGGTGTTTTGGAGTTGTTTTTCTTTTGTTAGTTTTCAGCTCTAACTCACTGCGTAGTTAGAAACCTCATGCTAGAGTTTCACCTGGCTCGCAGTGCTGGAATGTGCTGGTGTGAAACGTGTCTAAATCAGATTAAGTCCCCCAGTTTTAATACAAATGCACCGAAGTCTGTACTTTATTAATATATTGACTTATTTATTGGCATATTGGGAACGTCTAGTTTTAATTTAGAGAAGTCATTGCTTAAACTAGTTTTGTGATGCGACATATCCGTGGCGTTGGAGGCTACCTCTGACCAACCCTGGTCACTGCACTTGGTTATATAAGACACACAGACTTGGGTACCTATAAATATTAGTGTGCAGCTGTCACAAAGGGATTGTGAACGAGCCGTTCAGGACCTCGAAAACGTGATAGCTTGGCACCCAGAAATATACAACTTTGGTAGCAAATTACAAGGTTATGCATCGGGGGAGAGGGTAGGAAGGTGGTGACTGCTTTTGATCTTTGTCTTTTTTTAAAAATTGTTTTTCTTCCTTTGTACTTCTGGTACACGTCGGATCTTTACAATTTTTATCACATTAGGATGTGACATTCCTGGCCTTGACAGTGCTTTTGTTTAGATATTTATAGCAGCTTCTGGTCATTGTTGAGAAAAGGAGATTGCCCTGCCCTCTGGCCCTTCCTTAAGCAGATTTTGGGCAGAAGCTCCTCTCATGTGGCACTAATTGAAATGATTGGTGGAGGGGGTGTTGTGAGCACACTCTGGCTGACTCGGGTTTATCTGCCAGGGGCTAAGCCGGGGGAGGAAGGGAGGAAAAACGGGAAGAAGGGA
>NW_009719832.1:0-13087 GCF_000703405.1 Apaloderma vittatum
GCAAGATTTCCTCTTGGTAAATCCATGTTGGCCACTCTTGATAACCTTCTTTTCCTCTGTTTGGTTAGAGATGGCCTTCAGAATGAGCTACTCCATCATGTTTCCAGGGATGGAGATGATGCTGACTGGTCTGTAGTTGCCTGAGTTCTCCTTGTCCTTTTTGAAGACTGTAGTGACGCTGGCTTTCTTCCAGTCTTTAGGCACCTTTTCCGTTCTCCATGATTTTTCAGAAGTGATGGAGAGGGGCTCAGCAACAACGTCAGACAGTACTCTCAGCACACGTGGATGCAAATACTCCATGACAACATATCTCCCTATTTCATAATGGACACTGGCAGGAGATACCAAGACTGGACTTGTGTTCCTGCAGAAAGAAATACACTGAGCTAAATCTTCAGTAATGTGGCATATCCCTTCAGTAATCAGCAGTGCATCTGTTCACATTGGAAGAGGAGGTGCCCATCAGCTTCAAGGAGAGCCTTTTTGGACATGTGGACAAGGCAGACAGCTTAGAGCAGGGGCTGCTGGATACCCGAAAAGTCCACAGAAGAGACACCTGTGGCTCATTGGCACTGTCGCAGCTCTTGGGGGTAAAGCAATGCTGTACAGCAGCCAAGGTGTATGTGTATCTCCTGTTATTTACTCAGGGCTACTCAACTGTTGGCACCAGCTCTTAACATTTGCAAAAGCCCTTGGGTGTTGTGGAGTGCTTCATTCTCGTGCATGCTGGTGGTGAGCCGCAGCTCTGTCACATCTAGAAGAAGGCTTTTCCATGGTGATGCCATGTGCAGAGAGAGCTTGCGTGTTGGTGTCAGGGCCAGATGGGGCAGGTGGTAAATACATGCAAAAAACTCCCTCTCTCCCAGCAGCTCTGATCTGGGAGTGCTGCTTTTCTTCTGTACTTACAAAACCTTGGAAAGTATTTTAAAGAAGTGTTGAAGTCAAAGATGCCTGTGAGCGGGCCTACAGGACAAGCACAGCTTCAGTCTGGGAGAAGACTTAACCTGGTGGACCAAAAGAGTGTAAGCTTACACAAGAGAGAAGACCAGTGATGGAGGAAGAGACATGGTACCACATCTCTCATGCAAAAGATGCCTTGGTTGTATGAGGCTTTCTGTTGTTTTACTGTGCTCAACCTATATCTGCTTACCAGTTATTAGACACAATTCTTAATCTTGGTAGAAGCAGATCCAAAATGGAGTAAAACTTCTCCAAAGCTGACAGAATTGTCCTTTTCTTCCAGTACTGCAATTGAAAATTTCCAGGTAAATGCTCAGATTTGGGGCTGGGCTACAGCTTGAAAAGAAAACCCTCACCAGGCTGCTTGGAGATGCAGAAAATACAATCTTGTTGGTATAGTGTATTAGTAATAGACAATGAGTGCTTCACAGATCTCTGATGTTACATGGGGTCTGTGCTAAAGTCTCTTCTCATTGTGGAGTCCAGCAAATACAGGCTCATCGTTAAGCTGAGCTTCTTGTGGCTTCTGCATCTTTAGCATTTTCTCTTCTCACAGTATCCATTATTTTGATTTTTTTTATGATAGCAAGTTTTGGTTCCTATTTCTTTTTCCCAGGGTAAAAGCTTGCATGTCTCAGACTGGGAACTCTGCTTATAATTCAGTCTCCCTTGGGACTGTCACTAATAGTCTTTGCATGACAGAGGGAGAGAGAGCACATTAGAGAGTGCACTTCAAAAGAAGGATCATCTGATGTCAAAACTGGCTGCACAGATGCCTCCCCAGAGCAGACAGTGCAAGCCAAGACCAGCGATGCTATAGCAAGGTCTCATTCATTTCCCTTCAGTCTTAGCCTCCAGAGAGATGTGAACAGTTGTTGAAGCATATGCTAGTGCAGAACAGGACGTCTTCCAGGTATGTGGTCCACATGAGAGTGAATATTTTGCAGCTTCCACATTGATGGCAGCTGGAGAAAATGGTAAGGAACATTGTTTATTCAGCATGTTGGGGTTTCACCTAGAATGCCACGTGCAGGTGTAGACAAGCCCTCAGTCTTCCTTCACATGTTTCCCATATGATCTGTTGCGTTGTGTGTGCTCTCTAAGGGTGAAATTGCAAAAATGTCTCCTCATAGCAGTCCATGTCTTCGAATTCTTCTTCTCCTTAAGAGGGAAGATCAAGCTTTCTGCAGAGGAGCAGCTGTTTGTCCCCAAGCCCTCTGTCTAGTTCTCTGCTATGATTGATCAATATCAGATTGCATCTGCTGGAGCTCCACAGATTTCAGTTTTGGCAACCGCCAAGGACTGTGGTTTCCAAAACACCACATCCTTCACCTCCCATAAAGCTTTTTGCATTTCAGATGTGAAACATTTCTTAGAAAAACAGAGGCCAGAACAGGGTAGGGAAAGCTCTCCAGAGGGATCTGGATAGGCTGGATCACTGGGCCAAGGCCAACATAATGAAATTCAGCAAGGCCAAATGCCAGGTCCTGCACTTCGGCCACAACAACCCCCAGCAGCACCACAGGCTTGGGGAGGAGTGACTGGAGAGCTGCCAGACAAAGAGGGACCTGGGGGTGTTGGTGAACAGCTGGCTGAACAGGAGCCAGCAGTGTGCCCAGGTGGCCAAGAAGGGCAATATCCTCCTGGCCTGGATCAGGAATGGTGCTGTCAGCAGGAGCAGGGAGGGGATCATGCCCCTGTACTCAGCTTTGTTGAGGCCTCACCTTGAGTGCTGTGTCCAGTTTTGGGCCCTTCACTACAAGAGGGACATCGAGGTGCTGGAGAGGGTACAGAGGTGGGCTGCCAAGCTGGTAAAGGATTTGGAGCATGTGTCATACAAGGAATGGCTGAGGGATCTGGAGAAGAGAAGATTGAGGGGAGACCTTATCTCTTTCTACAACTGCCTGAAGGAGGTTTTAGGGAAGTGGGGATTGATCTGTTCTCCCTGGTGGTGAGTGATGAGACAAGGAAAAGTGGCCACAAGATGCACCAGGGGAGGTTCCGGTTGGCTGTACTGAAAGGGTTGTCAGCCATTGGAACAGGCTGGCCCGGGGGGGGGGGGGGGGACCCCACCCCGGCGGGGGTCACCATCCCTGGAGGTGTGTAAGAGACGGGTGGATGTTGTGCTGAGGGATGTGGTTTAGTGGTGTTGATAGGGCTAGGACAAAGGTTAGACTCGATTATCTTGGACATCTCTTCCAACCAAAACTGTTCTATGATCCTATGATCTTCTGCAATTCCTAGGCATTGCTAGCTTGTGATTAGTGATGCCTACATATGTTATAAAGTAGGCAAAAGCATTGGCTGTTCAGTTTGAGCACAGATTTCCTCCACTTCAGCTATGTCTCCTCTCCTCACATATGTGTACCAGATAGGGACCTTGATAAAGACACACATTTTCCTAATTTGGGATTTAGATATGAAGAAATTCCAAACCCCCATCTCTTCATATCAAGGAATTTCTGCCTCAAGTGCTTCTGACACTTCATCCATCTCAGTGTGCTATAGATTAAGAGATATATTCTTCAAGAGGAAAGGGACACAGAGGCTTAAATTCAGACCTGGACAGAAGTAGGTTTTCAAGGACACCTTTGTTAGGCATGCTAATGCATTGTAAAGTAGCATCAGTTTCTAAATGGATTAAAACCGTTAACACAGTAGATCACATGCTACAGCACCTTGTGAAAGGAGCAGTTTCTACCTCTGAGCCAGCCTGAGAAAGAAAAATGCAATTTTAATCATTGCAGCCTTTCAGTAAAACGGATGTTCTACATAAGGCTGGGTTTCTGTTGTCATACTGGATAAAATCTGGTGACAGATTATAAGGTGCAAAACCTCATAACCTTATTGGCTTTAAGATTTCAAAGCTAAAAATTCACATGAGTCTCTGTTTGATGCTGTTTGCAAGATGGGGAAATCTCTTCCTAACACATGTATTTATCATATGTGTTGAATCACTACGCTCCGTCTCCATGCAAAGCCATCTAAGAACTTCACACTTCTTTTAACCTTAGTAGAACTGACAGGGACTTCCTGAAGCAGTAAATTGTGGTATAGGATAAAGAGTAGAAATTGCTGACTTCATTACATCTGAATTAAATCTTAATCATGGGGCAGATGGGATTGTTGCCTTGAGTAAAAAAAAAAGGACTAGCCTCCATTCCTTTTCTTGTTTCACATAGCTTTGGTGGAGTTGGCTGGTTGGTTGGCTTTGCTTCTATGCCGGCCTTACGACAGGGCAGTAGTGGTGAAACATTTCCTTCCACACACAGTCCGTACAGTGCTTGGTGGATGGTAAAAGCAAAACTGTGGAAACTATGTAACAGAAACATGTTTGTGTGGAGGTGGCATTACACATGTGCACAGTTTTGAAAGAGACGACAAACCTGGAGTGTATATAAAGAAAACGCACAGAGTTAGGCAGCAGCCTGAATTGATTTTATTGTGTTGATGCTTTACAGTGATTATTTAATCTTGTCTTCACCTTAAATCAGATGACTTTCCTCTTCCCTACCAAATGTCTCTGTGTGCTATGTCTGTGTCTGGCAAGGTCAAAGCATGGAATATACACATGTGCTCACACACACACGCTCACAGAGGCAGGCAAGAGCCCACTGCAGTTCTGGTTCTCAGTAGCTCCCTTCTCCCAGAGACTCAGATTCATCTTGCATAAATGCAGGATTTTAAATAAGCCACCTACATTTGTATCATCATCTCCTTTAGTCCTCCATGCAGTCCGTGAGGAAAGAGCATCATCTCCACAGCCTGTGTAAGCCCATCTCTCTTCCTTGAGTATAGGTGCCTCATTGAAGTGCCTCGAGTGCAATGAGTGGAATTCAAGCCTTAATGTTATTACCTGCACAGGCACCTTCCACTGGGCGTTTGGGTGCTACTGTGATACGAGTAGTCAATAAGAACCATTAATTATGTATCTGGTGTATTATGCGTGCCCAGACTGTGCCTTGTCATTCTTGCTATTAGTCAGCACTTACACGTATTTCTGCAGAGCTGCGCTAGTTCTAAGTAGGTAGTACCGTTAGAGTAGTAGTGAGGTGCAGTGTCTGGAGACACCCAGTGGACATTGCAAGTTTAGTTTCTTTTTCAGAAAAATCCGCAGTCTGAAAAGCATGTCACCTTCCCTGTAGGTTTTTTTAACTGCTGCATGATGTGAATTCTGAGGCAAAAATAATGCAAATACCAGCTGGCGGTCCACAGAAGACAAAGAAAGACAGGTTGTGCAGTCAGGAATCTTGACTCATGAGAAAGGGACAGCTGTAACGGATTTTATTGAGGAGCTGCAATTGAAGAAAAAAGAAGACTTCTGAGGAGGCATGTTCAGGAACAGAGAATAAATAGTCTGCTGGCACATGTATCATGGTTTCGCTATTAAAAAGCAAATGAGTAGTAACAGGGTTGGAAGAATGCTTGTAAGCCATCTAAGAATATAACGCATTAGTGATATGGTTAAATCAACAAGGAAGGACATTCAGAGCACTCAGATCAGCATGTTACATATCTGAAACATGCTCATAGCCATGTACAAGTATGGGCTTTGTACAATGAAGTGATATATGACTCTGTATGAGAAATCAGGTCCCAGTGCTATAAGAATTCAAGCTAGAAAACTGGCTTGGTATGACAGATGTGCAGAGGGACAGTAAAACAGATGGGGGAGAGATAGGGAGTAATAAGTAGAGACAGTGAGAGAGATTAAACAACTAATGCACATAGATTAAAACCATTACAAAGTCATACTTCAATGGCATCTACTGCCACCTGTTGTTGTTGCCATAGGTGAAAAAGTACATGACAGGGATGTCAAAAGTACTGATAAACAAAGGGAAAAAAAAGATTTATCCAAGATATTTTGCAAAACCAACAACATAAAGGAAGAGTTCAAAGCCAGATAAAGGAAGAATTCAAAGCCAGATAAAGCAAAGCTGTACTACAGATTCCTGTGTAATGAAAACCCAGAGCTGCAATTAGGACTCCTGAACTAACAGCATGTAGCAAAGTTTGGTCACCAGCGTCAGGCAACTGGAGTGGCTTATGACCTTAAAATGTCATTGATGGCTTCAAGGAACATTTCCAATTTAGACAGGGTTGGAAGCAGACTTGGTCAATGTCCAAGGATCTCTCCTTTGAAGTCCTTTAGGTGATGAAGACTACCTGATATTTAAAGAGTCATATGTATGAGACAGTGGCAGAGACATATATACTGAAATGAGTCCTAAAAAGACAAGTACATTCCAAAAACAATGCACCTGGTCAAGAAAAGAAGCTCTGAAAAAGACAAAGCTGATTCTGAATAGCTGGATTGCCAGTGAGATGGCAATTTCAAAAAGCTGTGAATACATGTTGTAGATTATAACTGGTCTAGAAGACCTAGCAGAACAGTACATGCTCATGCTGTCCCATGCCCAGGAAACTGCATTTAACCCTTAATGTGAAAGGTGATTGAATTACACCTACTCTGTACTAGAGCGTTTTTTTACTAATGCATCTACACAAGCAAAGCTTCCCTTTGTGCATTCTTTTTTTTTTACCAGTAAAAAGTATGGAATGAGCTGTATTGTAGCCCCGTATAACCACCTCCCTACTGAAAAATGTACTTAACAAAAATAATCTACCCTCTAGGCAACAGCAGTACATCAGCAGGATAGTCTGAAGCTGGTAACTGAGGAGAGACACAGGGGCAGGATTTTGCATCCAGCGTTTCTCTGGACATAGCAAGTGGTGCTGAGTGTGTCCCTGGGCATTTCCTCAAGGGGAGAAACCAGCCACGACAGGATGAAGCCCAGAATTACCTCAGGGTTAAACTCTTGCTTCTATCACTGCTTTCTTGCGTGACTTGGAGCAAAGTGCTTCAACAGTTCTTCCACATCTCCTGTTCCAGTGTGTGTTTGTGTAATTATCTTTCCCACACTTGTAGCATTATTTGAGCTGAGCTCTGATGCAGGAATTGCCTCTGTCTATGGAAAGGGAACCTCACTGCTGCCACTGAGATACCCGAGTGAATTTTTTGTTCTTCAGAACTCTTCATGATCTTCTCTTATTTTACAGCAGCTACACAAATAAGAAATAGATGCTTATTAACACAAATGGTCCATGCTTCTAGAAAAAGCAGGAAAGAACAGCCTTTCACTGAAAAAACTGATTCACCCTGTGATTGGACTTGTGCTTCTTGCTAAGACTGGAAATCTGGCTCTTGGTTGTCACTAATTTGTATGTATCAAAGCAGAGTGATTTGAAAGTGGCTAAGTAATGTTGTATCTGGGTGGTTTGTGCAAATTATGGTGTGAAACTTAGGCTTTAGCTCTCTAATATGCGAAAGACAGAGATGGGCAAGTTTATAATGTTCAGCAGCAGCTACGGGGTGTGGGTATAGTAGAGTTCTTCAGCTAGCTCTGAACCTTGTGCTGGCTGCACTGCAGCTGTAGCAAGATCAAGCAGTGCTGTAAATGCTCAGGTGGTTGACTGTGCACTCCCATGGCTGCTGGTGGTGTCCAAGCTAGCTCAGGTGTCTTTACACTGTGCTGCACAGCACTGAAACCAGTGCAGACTTTTACAATGCAGCACGATTACATCAAAATCAGAGAGGTGCCTTCAGCTTCACTGCTTGTGGTAGCAGCCCCCTGTCTACAGGTAACTGGTGCGGGACAGGCACAAGCTGCAGCATGGTCTGCCTGGCCACTCAGCTGGCTAGCTGATGCTGGTGTCTAGCTAGCTGCAGCCTAACCCATGTCAGTGCTCAAACAGGGTAAGCTCTAGATGGGTAGGGCACATCCCTCCATGCTGAGATCGTACTTCTGGTGGTGCTGAAGACATTATTTGAGGTGCTTGAGGCCTGTGGAGTAACACAATTGCATAATTAAATGGGTAGCTTTTGTTGACAGTTCCTGGGGGTGTTTTATTTTTTAATTAAGCTGTCAAAATCCAGTTCCCAAATGATTCATTCACCTCTTTAATGTGCTGACATTTTTCTTACCCTTCCCCATTAACCACTGGACTTGTTTTATTTATGTCTGGAAGAGCCTCTTTTAGTCATTTGTGTGAAGAAGAAAAATCTGCAGCCTACTAAATCCACAGTACTTTTGGACAAGTTTACTGAAAATGGCAAGTGCATTTCATAGTTTTCCATGCAAACAGGTGAAACACTGATTTTTGTGGCTTCTTTTTTCTCCTGCTGTCACTCTTCTGTATGCAGTGATGCAGGAGTCCTGGATCCCCACTAGAGCTCCAGATGGAGTCCATCACCCCAGCACATGCCACGCATAGTAATATATATACTTTCCTGCAAAGACTTTATAATGTAAGCCAGTAAGGTAGAAATTGCTAGAAAAGGAAGCGAGGACCCAAAGCATGGGCTAAAGCCTCGGTGTTCCAAATTTGAGTGGCCTGCCATGTAAATAAGTCAAGTCTATAACCAACTGGTGGAATGAAATTGTTAACATGGGTCTTTAATCCCAGAAGAAATGCATGTTCTCTGCAAACAAATAGAGAGAAGGCAATTCGAGCACAGACACTGTTATCTTTGGTGGCAGCCCAGAGAAAATTACTTAAATAGTAGTATTACATCTGAGTTGTTTAAGGACATTTCATTTGTAGGAAGCCCATCTGGGCGTTGCAGAATCTTAACGCCACAAAATGTGAGTAAAACAAAGATTCCCAGTAAACACAGGTTACTGGTGATAGGTAAGAGTGTGTATGTATATGGTTGTGTGTAACACCCTAGTCAAAGAATTGACCAGGGAAAACAACTTATAATTAAATCTTGGAGCCCTAAGCCTTATATAACAACTTTTCCATTCATTTTTTTTTATGTATTTTGAAAATCTCAGGTACAGTTTCCTTGTGTGAGTCCCTCTTTAGCCTCCTTTCCACTCTCTAAATGTAAGGAAAATCAAAATACTAATAAGACACAAAAAAACTCTGGGAGTTTTCTGGTTTGTTTGATGATCTCTGAGCTTTGTTACTTGGCACATCTGGAATGGGTTCAGAAAAGCAGAAGGCTCCTAAATTTAGAAACACATTTCAGGCAGCAGCTGCTGCAGAGCAGCAGCATGTCACCAGCAGAGCTGGTCTTGTAAGCCTCGTCTTGCTGACAGCATCCAGGTTGGGAAACCAGAGAACTCAGTTCACTTCCTAAATGCCATTCCAGATGGGTCACATGGGGCCAGCCATGGATCTGGTTCTACGACGACAATCAAGCCCACTGTTTCACAAGTTACCCTCAGGAGCTTAAGATCTCACTTGTGACCCAGGAGCATATCTGTTACACTGGCATTCCAGTTTTGATGCCATAGGATTTTTAGCTGAGACATTAAATAATAATATTTTTTTTAAATAAAAGCCATCCTAACAGTATTCTGAGTTTAGAAAAGGTTGCAGCAGGAGCAAACAATGAAGTTACTTCAAGCTTTGCACATTTATTGTGTATATGTCATGAAATACGCAAGGGGAATGCCTCATGCCTTTGAGTCCTTAACCCTGTTTGGGTCACCTTTTGGAGAGAGCTGTGGTATCCAGGAGCAGGGTTCACCATGAGGCAAGTGCAGGTTGTCACTATGCCAAGAACACAGTGATCCTCAGCTCTTGTTTTCTTCATGTGAAATAACTGTACTTTCACTTAGGCATGGCCTAAAATATTTCACCCTCTGCCAAAGGCTGACCCAACAAGTCAGATGTAACTTGCTATGTGACATGTACAATCACTGAAAGACCAGTTTTAAGGCTATGGGTAGTATTAAGTAGTCTTCCAGGCAGGCAGCAGTGGCCAACGCTACAGAGAAAAAAGCCAGGCAACTTTTGTCTCTTTGGTACTTAAAGTTAGCTTGACAAATGCAAGTCATCAATCATTCTGAAGCTATGTCACGGGAAACTCATCCTGTTTTCCTCCTGAGGCTATCGAGGAAAGTCTTTCATGGTTGTGCACCACTGTCAGGTAAAGAGTCCAGCTTGGTCTGGACAGCAGTTTCTGAAAATGGCAGACATTTTCAGGAAGAATGGGTTGAAAACAGGTGCCAGTAATAAAAGCCTGATTGAGACTAGGGTTTTGAGAACTTGTTTTTTCTTAATTAGCTGTTTTTTTCTTACTGTTGGTAGTGCACAGTTTCTATTGAGAGAGCTTCAATTATCAGGGAATAGTATAGTCAGAATGATACCACCTAAGGCCATGCAAAACCTCAGATGTAACAGAGAGATGCAGTTGTGTTACCACTGTTAAATGCTTTTGATTACAACTCACAGAGATGAACAGAAAATATTAACAAACCCCTACAGAACAGAGCAGTGTCCACCATGGAAGAGTCATCCAAAACGACACACACACACACAAAAGAGGACTTGCTCTCTCTCATCACTGCATCATTTTCCTAGCAGAAGAGATGGGCTTGGAACATCACCTGAAAGCTGAAAATTCATTGTTGCAGCAGGGGAGAAACAAGAGAGAATAAACTTCAGAAATAAACTCAAACTGAGAAGTTCACTTCCCTTCATCTATGCCTCAACTGTTCCTTCTTTTAGGACTGGGAATGTGATAGCTGACAAATGCTTTGATGTCTGCAAGCAGTAAGCAACCTACGTGACAGTCACATCCTGACATCCTGGCTCATGGTGCCCAAGTCCACCAAGGAGGCCAGCAAGGAGTCCAAACAGATGTCTGGCCTGTAGCGTAGATTGCTACACACCACTTCTTTGAAGAATGCCATTGTGCAGTGTTTTGTAGTAGGTCATTTCACTCTTCAAGCATTTCAGAGAAGGAAAGAGAACAGAATATCCACGCTTTCTCCCTCTCATGTGCAGACGGAGGACGGGAGAGTGCACTGTGGTTCTCAGGTAGTGAAAACACGTGCTTAAATATGGTGTGTGACAAATTATGACATTTAATGAATAGGATGGCTCTTACAGGTGGCTCCTTGGTGCAGACACCTGTGCTTTAGCAGGCCCCGGCAAGCACCACCAGACCACCCTTGGGCATCAAGTTTGCTTTATGTGGCACAGGAGCACTGTTGCGTTTTCCCAACTAAATCACAAACGTACTTGCTTTAGTGAAGCTATTCTAGACTTGCCTCATTTACAAATGAGATAATACAGCTTTTCTTTTGGAAGATGCTCCTTGGTGCAGACACCTGTGCTTTAGCAGGCCCCGGCAAGCACCACCAGACCACCCTTGGGCATCAAGTTTGCTTTATGTGGCACAGGAGCACTGTTGCGTTTTCCCAACTAAATCACAAACGTACTTGCTTTAGTGAAGCTATTCTAGACTTGCCTCATTTACAAATGAGATAATACAGCTTTTCTTTTGGAAGATTACCAGATCAACCATATCCTTTTAAAGGAGCAGATGTCAATTAAACACCTGAAGAAACGTAGTCTGTCTGATATTACTTCCTTATTTACAGTACTTATTTTGTCATCTGTAGGGTGCAACTGCAAAATTACCTGTCCTGAGAATGTCTTTTTTCTCATTAAGAGCAGTAGTATTTAATCATTTCACAGCTTCATTAGGCAGCTTGTCTAACACTTAACTGCATCAGTACAGACTGCAAAGATCGTACTGGCATCTTGAACGAGATGAACAATATATTGATGTTTTTCCATCCTAGCAGCCCCTGCTGAGCCACCTTGTCTCCCAAGGAGAAGACATTTGAAAAACCTGAGTCAATGACATAGCATTTCTGAAAGATGACTCTTTCTTCATTAGTCTTTGCTTCTCATGCTTCTGAGCTGCAAAGGGTGCAGTGCAATAAAATAAAGAAGTAGTGATAGCTCATGTTTCATTAGTGAAGAGGTGTGTTGTGTTTAGTAATGTCTGGCTGAACTGCTTGCTGTTGTATTAGATATATACATATGCTGAATGACTATGCATGAACAAAGCTGAAAATGACTTGTAAGTGGGCTCTTTACTCCTTTTTCGAAATGCAAATTATCTTCTTTCAAAGAACATCGTTAAGGAAGCAAATTGTACTATGGAGATCTGAGCCTTTTCATTCAAGTATTCTTTGAAATAAATGAAAATTTTTACTGATTGGCACAAAGATTTTATGAAAAGATTCTGAGAAACTTTAGTAGCCAGTAATATACCAGTTTTGCCACTAGGTATTTGGGGCAATTCTATGTTGGATTAATCTGATTTTAGGTAAGGGAAGCTTTTTCTGATAGTAGCTAGGCAATAAAATAGGACATGGAACATCCTGGTTTCATCTAAGTTTCCTGTTTTATGATTTACTAGTGAAAAGTTCATGCTGTTCTATGTACTGAGAACAATTTGTAGAGCTGTGTATTTCAGAAGGAGTGATTATTTTCATCTGAACACATCTATTTGGACATGGCCCAGTCTTCCGTAATTCTTTGAAGGATTTTCTTTTCTTCACGGGGAAGTACTTAAAAAAAAATACTAGTTTTTGTCTACCATGGGAGGAATGCTTTCTGGGAATTAGCCCAAAATGCCGAGAGTTTGTTAATGTGTGCTTTTGCCCCAGGGATGCTGAGTCATGTTTTTCTATGACACTGTGCTAAGAGGGTTTGCATAATGAGGGGTTTAAAAATCCCATTTTCTTCATCTTTTCCTGGAGAGCGAGAGTCCAGTTTTTCTGGATGAAAATTTATCTTTAATAAAAAACCAAGAAACCTTGGCAGGCAGAGAGCTGCCCAAGGAGAATCAAGGTGAAGTGATAAAGCCTTCAAAATCACCAAAAGTGCTCCAGCATCCCCTGTTGCTGATTTTTTTGTAAGTAGCGGCTCTGTAGTGATTAGCTGCACTTCTGCTTTTCAGGACCAGGCTGATTTCATGCAGTGGCTGCTGCTTGTAAGATGTCTGAAACACAGCCTAAGAAGCCTGCACCAGTTATTCTTTAGGAAATAAAATATTCATTGTCCCTATTCTCTCACCATCAGTCAGAACATATGAGAGGAAGGGGAAGGAACAGAGAGGCATTCCCTTTTTATTGCAGTTAGGTGAATTTACCTTTTTCTTGGTAGGATGAATCATAAGGATTTATAGCTCTCAGGGCTGTTCAAGTTGCCCAGTCTGTAACAGCTCCTACAGCTTTCTCTCTCTTAATTACTGTTCATAACCATTTTTCCCCTCCTGAAAAGCCTCTAGTTTCTGTTTAATTTCGTTGTG
>NW_009719833.1:0-8097 GCF_000703405.1 Apaloderma vittatum
TAACGCAGGAGTGGGATTCCTCGATTTTCAGCTGCTCTCTGCCCCTGGCAGCCCCCCACATATGATCTCAAGCTGTCCTTCTGCGCTCCCCCGCCACGCTTCCACCTTACAGGGCGGGCATCCTGGTGAGACTGGTCCTACCCTGGCCTTCTGCTCCTCTCTTTTCCCAGCGCCGCATCCTCCGCATCCCTCATTACTGTCTCCAGCCCTCGAGCACCCGCCCTGTGAGCATCCACCCAGCTCTGGGCTCCGTCAGCCCCAGCGAGCATCTGTCTGACCCCCAGCTCCAGGCTGGAGCGGTTCTCGGGGATGCTCGCTCGACAGATGCTCGTGGGCCTGGCTTGGCCCGGAGCTCAGCGCCAGGTAAATGCCCACGGAGCTGGACGTTGGCACCGGGCAGATGCCCGCTGCGCTCGGGGCTGGACCAGCCCAGTGAGCATCCAGGCAGCTTGGCTGGCTCCAGCTGTGCTCACGCTGGTTCCCATCCTCCGTCAGCTGGTGCCGTCTCGTCACGGCCGTGGCAAGTTGCCTCCAGACACCGTGATTTTCTCCTGAATAACACCAGCCTTTAAGGGCTTGTTTATCCCCTAAATTGCATCATTAGAACGGCAATTGGCTTAGGAAGCTGGGTTTTGTTAAAGCTCTGCGAAACCTTCTGGGGACGTCCTGGTTTTGGCCAAGTCGGCGCTGGCAAAGTGTTCATTTAAGCTCGTTTGCCACCATCTGCTTGCACGCTGGGATGAGGTTCTCCTGGTGCGTTTGACAGCGCTGTGCCACTTCACGAGCGCGAGCTGGCACGGAGGCAAGGTGCGAGAAGGAGCTTGGCACCTGGCTGAGCGGGCCTGTGATGTTCAGGAGTTTCTTGGTTGCGGTGCTGCCTGGGCTTTACAGGAGATGGAAACTTGGTGGCTTCGTAGCTTTAGTGGTCTGGGAGTCTCAGGCGTCTGTGCTCTTGGGGATGCCACGATGTGCTGCTCCCTGTGTCTCAGGATGGTGTTGGTTGGGAAACGGGACTGATGTCTGGAGACTTCCCTGGAGGTGCTCGGGTGCAGGGACGACTTCCCGGCTTCGGTGTCTCCTCCTGCTGCATCTCTTTTCCCGCAGACAGACTGGAGGTTGTCTGGGCTCTGGATTATAGCGAGGAGCCCCCAAACTGGCAGGTTCCTGAGATGCCACTGGTGGACCTGATGGGTGGATCTGGCTTTCCGGGGTGGTCAGCTCAGCTGTGGCTTGGCAGATGTGGGATTAAATGACCCATCTCTCTCCGTGCAGGTTTCTGGCTTTGTGGCGAGGGCGAGCGGCTCTTGCTCTGCACCGGTGGCTCGTTCCACCTGTGCCTCGGCACTCGCCAGCAGCTGAAGTTCAGATGCTGGGCGTTTAATCCTGCTGGACATTTGGGTTTCTGCCTGTCTCGACTGTCCCAGAGGGTGTCGAGAGTAAAAACCACCCTGAAAACCTCCATGTCTGTATCTTTTGAGGACCCTTTTGGAAGCCTTGCCCTTACAGGCAGCTCCTGCTGGGGTGCAGGGTGATAGGGACAGGGAGGAGGACAGGGCGAAGTGACTGCAGGCTGGACGGGTGATGGGGTCGTGGTGTGCTGGGTGGGGAGATGGTGGCCGTGAGTCAGTGCTGGGAAGGAGCCTGACACCGTGTCGGAGGTGGGAGCTCACGCTGAAGCTGGGGGAAGCAGCCCTGGAGCCTCTGCAGGTGCTGAACCCAAACTGGGACCCAAGTGGAAAAGCTTCTGGAGGTGCCCACTCTCTAGGCAAAGGGAATGACTTTGGCATGAGTGATGTCCACTGCCTGGCCAGTGCCCTTTCATGTTTCCCAGCAACGCAGGAAGATGCAGTATTCTTTAGCAAACATCGGATTCTTATTTTGCAATTAATTTCATCCTAAAGAATGCTTTGGTGAGTCTGAGGTTTCCTCGATGGCTCCCAGAAGTGAACTGGGAGATGTCCAGACCATTAACTGGAGGGGAAGGATGTTGGATCCCTTGCCTGGCTTTTTTTCCCTGAGAGATGTTACAAGAAATAACAACCCCTCACTTCATAGAGGCTTTCTGTGAATTTCCAAGCGCCGAGTGTGGGGGTGATGGTCCTGACCGAGGGCGAGGGCTCTGACGTGGGCTCTGCAGGCGGGTCCAAGGCCTGGCCAGGCTCCTGAGGGACATGGCTGAGAGTTTTCAGCTCTCAAAAGGCTCCTCTGTGAGCAAGCGACGCCGAAAGGCTTGCAAGTGGGTGCACGTGTGGGCGTGCTCACACGAGTTGGCGTTTGGGAGGGAGGAAGGAAAAATATCACATGAAACTGCAGCGTTGGGGGACAGGTCTGCATTTGGGCCCATCTGGAGCTGAAGTAGTGAAAAATTATTCGAGGCTCTTTGCTAAAAATAAAAAAGTTGCGTTGATATTGTTGGATTTTGCTGTGGTCGAGCAGGTTAAAATCCCCGTGGGGATGTCGTCAAGCCCTCTGTTTAATTTGCACGGTGGGGGTACCCCAAGGAATGAAGTGGGTGTTCATGTCTCTTATTTTTGGGCAGAGCCGTGTGTGCCCCCCGGCCTTAGCGCAGTGATTTCCATCCCGCAGCGAGGAGGTGCAAGGACCTTGGAGCTGGGTGCCAAACCTTCTCCAAAAGACAGGGCCAGGAGGGGACTGACTCCGTGTCCTCCAGGATGCCCTTCCTTTCCTGAATCTCCACCCTGGGGTTTTAGAGCAGCTCACGGGTCGCTGTCTCCAGCGTTGTAATCCTGCAGGGCTGACAAGGCTGGAGTCTATCTGAAATGCAGATTTATTTCTTTTTTCCAGCTCCCAGTTTTCAGTTTCTGCCACGCTTCTCTTAGCAAGCATGAGGAGGTACCGGCTGGGTGGCTGCCTTTAATTGCATCCAAAGAAAAAAAAGAAAAAAAGAGGAAAACAAGTGGCAGATAGGAGCTCATTTCCCTATCCTCCCGGTCCGCTGCGACCAATTTCCAGGAGAGAGCAGTTCCCAGGGCTTTTTTGCTGCGTGCTGCCTCCGAGCCAGCTGCGTGCTGGCAGGTCATGGAGGCAGTGCCACACCGGGGCACAGAGCCCAGCTCCTCCGCAGCGAGGTGAGACGTTGACAGCATTTCGGCCCATTTCTTTAAATAGCGAGCGCTGTGCCGCGGGGATGTGCAGCAAGGAAGGATGCTCTTCCTGCCTGGGCTCTCCATCCAACCTCCTGGAGGGGAGAGGATCCATTTCCAGGGCAGGCTGGCACAGCAAGGGAAGCGCCCCCCTCCCAAAATTGCTGCCCGTCCGGCGGATGCATTGATTTAAAGCTCTTATTTCCAGCCTTTCTTGGTGAAAATGAATTTTCTCCATGATTACAGATGGGTTTTACCTCCCCGGCTAGCATCGTTGGTGATGCAACTGATGTGCTGGGACAGAAGGAATGGGCTGCTGCGGAGCTGGCGGCCACACAGGACCTGGGGGGGTTCAAGAACCAAGAGGTGGGAGCTGAGCTGTGCCTTGGATGGCCGGAGCCTCGGCAAGGGGGCTGTTTGGCCGCGCTGCCAGCCCAACGCTCGCTTTTCCAGGAGGTCTCGTTAGCGCAGCGCGTCCTCAAACAGATCATCTCCTGCCAAAGCCTGGCCCTTCTGGCTTCCGAAATGGGGAAGGGTGTTTATAGCCTTGCTGTGCCATTAACACAGGTGTCGTAAACCTAATCTCGAGCTCTTAATCACGAATTAAATAGACTCAGTGGTGGTGCCAACTGCTGTTCCCCATGCAGAAATTGATGGTGCCAAGGGCTGCAGACAGTGAAGGGAAGGACAGGCTTGTGCAAAGTTTACAGCCTCAATAATCCACTTAAGCTGCCCTGTGATTCAGTGCCTGGCAGCTGTATTAACTAGATCTTGCCCTCTTTCTAGCATCTCCCCCAAACTGTTTAGCAGGAAGGAGTCAAAAAAGGTCCAGAGGTTATTTTTGGCTGAGGCTGATTTATTCACACGCTGATCATCCAGAAGAGGAAGTTATTCTGGTCCCCAACTGTCCCACATAACACACAAGTACCTTGTGCGAGTGTGATTTCTCCCGGCGAGGCTGCGAGATGACGTTCTGCTTTTGGGGGGAGCGAGCTCTCACAAAGCCACCTGGGTGGCTCGCTGTCCTGCCAGCTCACCCAGGGAGCTCAAATCAGGCCACAGCTCCACAAGCCAGGAGATTTGGGCTCTGCACCCTCCTGTCCTTGCTCCTCCAGGGACAGACCCGAGCCCTGGCTCCCTGGGGTGCCTTGGAGTTCCTGCTCCATCCAAGGGAGCCCCCAGCTAGGTTGTGGGTCTCCCTGGGTGAGACCTGGGTTTGGGCAGTGTCCCGAGGTTCGTTTGGCCATGGCAGCGTTTCGAGGCTCAGGAAGCGCCGCGATGTCTCGGCCGGTTTCTCTGCAGGATGGGGTAGCTGTGGTGCCGCTGAGTATCTTCCCCCTGTGCTTGCTTTCCCTGGCGTGCTGTGAAGCTGAGCTCCTCGCAAAGGGGTGAGAGGAGTGAAGCCGTGAGGGTGGCACGGCCAGATCCTACTTTTCTCCTTTGAGATTGTCTCCGTGGAGCTTCCCAGAGCTGGTTTCTGGCTCGGGGCTCAGGCAGGCATCGCTGGGACGTGGTGCCGCCGGTGCCTTTGCCATCCCGTTGTGCCAGTAACGTGTTTCCCACCCCGGCTAAGGGTGGCATCACTGTTGACTGTATTTCCCTGCGGAGGTGCCGGTTGCAGTGGAGATCCTGTCCCTGTGCCGCCCTCATAGTGTCACTGGGGCTGGAGGCATCAAGGGTGGTGATGCCCGACCGTGGATTGCAGGAGGCTTTGTGGGGCCAGAGGAGCTGTGGACCCAAGCCCCTAAAGAAGGTGTTGAGCAAACCAGCTGTTGGCTGCTGCTTTGCCGCTTGGAAAAGCTGCCTGTGCCACAGAGCGGAGGAATGGACGTCGCGGAGATTCCCAGCTGCCTGCGAAGAGTTGCTGTCCTCGCTCCTCGCCAGCATCGCAGCACCCAGGGGCAGGTGCCCAACAGCTTCGTTGACACAGGGGATGGAGCGAGGTCTCTAAGGTCGCTGCCAGCATTCCTCAGAGTGACACCTCCCTCAGCCCTTCTGGGGGCTTCAGCTCTCTGGTCACCATGTGCAGAATAACAGGGCTTAACTCATTTTAACCCATTAAGTGTCTAACTGGAGCCAGCAGCCTCATCTCTCCTATTCTGAGCCGTCTTTCCTTTGATCCCAGATCCAGAAAGGATTCGCTTTGCTGCTGTTACCTGTCTGATATCCAGATGTGCCACCCAGTCAGCACCCAGTGTTTGATGGAGAGAAGGCTTTTCTGTCCTCCTCGCCAGCACGAAAACCTGGATGATAATAATGCAATTATTGCCAATGGTTTGGGGCTGCCATATTAAAAAAAGAGCATATTTTTCCCCCTTTTGATCATCTGCTTCTACTTAATTTAGTTCCAAGACTTTTGCAGTGGCCGTTTTTGGAGATGGCAATCAGAGCATCTCAGCAAGCAGAAAAGGCTTTCGTTCCGCGCGTCCTCTGTGTTTACGTGTATATAAAGAAATTTTGTCTCTTGAAATGAAGCTGGAAATAAGCCCCAGCGTTACTGATCACTGCATGGCCCTCCGTGAGCACTGGTGTCGCTTTCAAATTACACGTCGTCAATAAATCTAATTCTAACTGCCCTGCAGCAAATGGTATCAGTCTGCACTTTGAGATCTCTCCCACACGTACTCCCGCTGCCTAAAAATACCAGCGCTTTAATTCTCAAATGACTTGGCTATTGTACAGCCACCATTTTTTATTTAAATATTGCTGCATGGCTCAGTGCAGGACATCTGTTATGCTACAAAGGGTGAAATTCTGCTCTCAGGATCTGGTCTTTAAATAAGGCAGCGGCTGTGCTGATCTTTGAGGTAAATGATTGTTTATTACTTTTCCTCTCCGTGCTGCGAGGTGCGTTAGCTGGGGTGCAGCGATGTTCTCAGGGAAGAAGGGTCCAGGAAGGGAAACTAATCCCTGGTGTGGCATCTAGGCGTCTCTTCCATCCTTTTTTCAGTAAGTACCTAATTTACAGTTTACGTGTGTGGCTCTGAGGTGTGGAATACAGGGAAGGGGACTGACCGCTTTGGTTTGAGCAGCTGGGTCTCTCTTTCACGGGTGAAGGCAGAGGACACGCTGGTGTTTTCAGTTCATACAGGGCACTGGGCAGACCCGTGTGAAACTCAGAAGTGAGCAGGTTTTTTTCTCCAGCAGATTTCAGCCTCTTGACCGTACTGGCTTGCTGGCAGGGCAGGGAGAGCTCATCGGTTGGTCTGTGAATGGAGCCAGGGGCTAATGCCATGTGCCGTAATCTTGGAGTGAAGCGGCAGCCTGGCTTCGTGGCATCGACTGGGAGGTTTTGAAGCAGGGCTGGATGCGGTGGATGTGAAACCTGAAGTTCAGCACAGCAAGGAGGCGCTGAGGCTCTAAACAGGTGTGTTCCTTCAGAAGACTTTGCATTGAAGGTGTTTGGATTTTGCTCTCTCCAGCTCCAGTTAGTCTCTGAGCTGGGGAGGCAGCCTGGGGCAGCGTGGTCAAGCCATGGACGCAAGCATTGATGATTCCCCCAGCCTTTCACACACACACACACACACACAAAAGTATGTTTGGGAAGCTGCAAAGGTGAGGAAAGTTGTCACCAACGGCACTAGCAGACACTGGCTGCTTGGTGTCCTCCTCTCCCCACTCAAGCCGGAGGAAACTCAACCACGGGAGATGACGGGGAGGTGCTGCCACTGCCCCGGGGTGGGGACAAGTGTAGTGACCCCTCGGGAAGAGCCAGTCTGATCTGGCAGATCCTCCATCCCTCAGTGCCCGGACTTTCTCCTTCCAAGGACTCTTGGCTCCACATGGGCTGGCCCCGTGTGCCTTGAGATGCCTAAAACCTGTGGCAGAGAAGGAAGCAGAAGAATCTTCCTGTGCTGCTGCCTTCATCCTGAGTGTTTTTCTGCATCTCCTGCAGTGCAGGTGTGTGCTCAAGGAGAGCAACCGTGGGTCAGCTCCCACGTAGTCACTGGAGAGCTGGAGTTGTACCAAAAGCAGGAGATTTTGCACCATTCATCCCCAAATGATCAGAGGCTGCTGATGAGCACCCAGGTTAACCAGTCTCTGGGGTACCTGGGACCTTCATGGTCTCTTTTTGCTCCTTTCCATCCTCACGAGCTCGGATTTGGGCTGATCCGCTCTGAGGCAGCTGCCAAGTGCGTTTGGTGGTACCCAAAGCTTTTGTAAGTCGGTGAGCACTCGGTGGGCACAGGACATTTAATAACACCGATAGCCAGAGTAAGGAGAGCTTGTCTGGACTGGTGATGGTAGGAGGAGGCTGCTAAGGAGAAGGCGATGGTGGCTGCCGTGGTGGCTTTAGTGTCTGCTTATCTTCCTCTGAAGTTGATGGTCTGGGTTCAAGAGAGTCCAGGCTCTGCGCAGCCGCAGCTCCCAACTCCCTGCCGGCCTCGACCTTGCTCGGGCAGGGAAACACGTGGGGTTTGGCTCTCGCTTCTCGTTGTTTTCAAAAAAGTGAATATTGTCAGATCCAGAGCAGCTCTGGCCGTGTTGTGTGCGTGTTAGTGTGGAGCCAGAGCAGGGCTCGGCGTGCGTGTCTGCCTCCGTGGGTAGCGGGGTGAGAGCTGGGTGTGTGCACGTCAGGGTCTCTGCTGGGGCGGGTTTGGGGGATGTTCTCTGCAAATGCAGCTCATGGACAGGTGGGGAGGTGATGGAGATCTGCCAAGAGGGGAGGGTGCTGTGGGCGACCCGAGTCGCTGCTGCCTGCAAGACTCCTCGCGATGCCGGTGGGGCAGATCGGCTGGGGAGGGGAGCGGGAAAGGGGCTTTGTGTCGGCGCTGGGAGAGCAGGAGCAGCGTAACTTCAGCTTAACCTCCCGGGCTGGGATGGAGCCGCTTTTGCTCTGGAGTGGGAGCCAGCGAGCCCACAACAACGCTGTGTGACACCGATACAGCTGGGGCACTCCTCTCCCCGGCCATCACCGCGACAGCTCAGAAAAGCTCGGAAAAGCCAGGGCCGTGCGAGGCCGCATCTGCCTAACGTGGGCACCGGCTGGGGC
>NW_009719833.1:8198-24665 GCF_000703405.1 Apaloderma vittatum
CTCGCTTCGCTTTTCCGCTCAGGATTCCAGCTGTGCCGATGGTGCTGCAGGTACCCTGAGAAAGCGAGGTAGCACCCAGAGCAGAGACCCAGCAACGGGGTCCAGCAGTGCCACAGAGACCCAGCAATGGGATCCAGCAGTGCCACAGCCCGGGGGTAGCAGGAGAGCAGAATGCAAACCTTTCTAAGTATGCTTCAAAATACAGAGGCATTTAATTTCCATTTAACTGCGGCTCACTGGGCTGCAGTGGGTGAGGCCAGCCTGGGGCTGACATCTCCTGCAGCTGCTCTTGCCCTCCTTGCCAGCACGGCCTCTCAGCACCCCAAATTGCTCACAGGTCACCCCAGGAGTCAGCCCAGCACTGCAGTCACCAGGGCAGCTTTCTGTGTGACTGGAGCTGCTCTCAGGTACTTGCTCCTCACCCGGCTTGTTCTCCAGCTGTTTGGCTTCCCCCATCATATCCTTCTTCTCATCAGTCATTACTTCTCACTAGGTGAAGGCTTTTTAATAACATCTGACATTTCAGCCATTTTTGAGTCATTTCCTTTCCTGTCCTCCAATTTTCTTCCTCTTCTTCATAACTAGGAAGCCTTTCTTTGTCCTCAGCCGGAGGGGAGGTGTCTGTTATTGCCTCTGTTATCATATGCCAGGAGGTTTGATCGGGTTAATGAAAATCCTTCTCCCTTTCTCTCGTGTGTCGCTTCCACTCCCGTCTTCTCGAGACGGGTTTCTTAAGGAGATGAAACTAAAGGGCTTGTGTCGTCACGGCCTTTTCTCTCTCCTCCTCGCTTGCTCTCGGATGTGTTGGTCTCTTTTAGCAAATCTGATGGGGCGGAGAGCTCGAGCTGCTCAGGGCCTCGTGATGGCTGGCGGGGAGGACGGAGCTCCGGAGGGACACGGTGACAGAGGCCAGGGGTGCTGCAGTGAGCTGGGGCTCAGCACCCAGGGAAGGGAACTGCGGGTCCCCTGGGGCTGTCTGCCCAAGACCGTGAGCTGTGGGACCAGGCTGCACCACCCGGCTATTTTTGCTTCCCAGCTGCTTTTTGGTTTTTTGCATTCGGGAAGGAACCCGGAGCCTCACAAATGGAGCGTTAGTCTGGGTTTCGAGAGACCTGGGCTGTGTTTTCAGCCGCAGACTCGCGCGTGGCTGCGCTCGAGGGCCCTTCCTGCAGCAGCAGGAGCTGCAGCTGGTCTCAGCTAATCTGTTGGAGTGTGAACTGCAGCGACAGAGGAGCCAGCGGAGATTTTCCGCTGCTGGCCGTGCTACAGCAGGCAGAGGCGAGGGAGCTTTTCCAGTGGCTGCTGCAAAATCTGGTTCCGTGATCGTACCGTGGGGGATTGTAGCACTAGTGGCGAGGGAAATCTTGGGGGTCCTGGGAGACGCGATGTGCAGTCGGGAGTTCAATTGTGATTGTGGAAAAGCACCGAAAAGCACGCCTTGATGTGTCCTTGGAGCTCACTGCCCTTTGCAACAAGGAACAGGGTGCCTACTGAGCGTGTCCCCTCCTTTCCCAGCCTAGCTGAGGGAGAGGGGTTGTGCCAGGCTGGGGAGGAGGGTTTGCTGAAGCCCCGCAGCGTGGAGATGCTCTGCCCGGGGCTCACAGTGCAGAAGCAACCTGGCTGCTTGGCAGTTTAGCTGGAGACGTGGGTTTTCCGCAGGTGAGTTACTGCTCGTTGGCACCAAGTCGCGTTGTAGAGCTGCACTCCGAAGGTTTCACCCTCGCTGTGCCACGTCCGTCGCTTTGCGTGTACATCTGGTATTTCTTCTGGGCAACCTGTTCTGCTGCTCTCTCCTCAGGCTTCGTCCCTCAGGCCTGTTGCCTTGCTGAAGCTCAGCACGGCCCCTGCCTTGGTCCCACTGCCAGAGAAGGAGATTGGGCTTGCCACCAGGAACCACGCCATGTCCTCTGCCTGGTCCCACCAGGCACCTCCCTTGGTGGCACCAAGCCTGCAGAAAGCCCAGGGGCGCTTGTAATCTAGCAGGGAGCAGGCTCCTTGCCAGGTCCCCATGGATTCCCTTCTCCTAGGGGATCCCCAGATGTGCAATCCCGTTCAGGGTGACACAGCAGTGGCTCCATGTCCCAGCTCTCAGTGCATCCCCATCACTTTGCCTGACCTCTCCATCTGCTGAGTGAGAGGGCTTGATGGTACGAAGACAAGACCAGCCTTGATGCCACCGTGATCATGCATGACGTAGATATTTGGGGTGTGTTTTGGAGCTCTCCCCATCGCTTTGCCTGACCTCTCCATCTGCTTGTGGTCTGCTGAGTGAGAGGGCTTGATGGTGTGAAGACAAGACCAGCCTTGATGCCACCGTGATCATGCATGACGTAGATATTTGGGGTGTGTTTTGGAGCTTCTTAACCAACTGTGAGACATGGATAAGGGTAGAAGGTCTCGGCAGTGGTCCCTGCTCAGGAGCTGGGTGCTTGCATGGCTTCTCTTTCCAGGAAGGGTTTCGGTTTTCTTTTGTTCTTTCCAGCCTCTCTTTTGATGGCGGTGAGATGGGATCTGTAATTGAGGAGATCCCAGCTGAATAATCCACCGAGGAAGCTGCTAATTTGAAGACATGGCTGTAATAATTAAATCATTATCTGGAGGGAAGTAGGGAACAGATACCAAAACGGGGCTAATTAAAATCCAAACCCAGGATGACTTGGGCTCTGGGCCAGAGCACAGTATAGCCTGTTGGGGATGTCTTCATGTGTAATTGCTTTTCAGAACATCAATCCCACCAGAAAATCCATCTGTTCCCCCTCATGAGACCAAGATTGACCCAGAAACCCTCCTGTCCTGTCCTGTCCCATGTTTCCCAGGCCAGACACGGTCAGAGGATGGCCATATGCTTTGCAAAGGACAGAGGAGGTGTGAGACCCAGTCTGGGAGGGTCTCAGGAACTAGATTCTACCATCTCCCTGGAAGATTTGGTCCTTGTCTTCTTTCAATCCTCAGACATGGCCAATGCTCTCTGGAAATCCATCCTTGTCTTCTTTCAGTCCTCAGACATGGCCAATGCTCTTTGCAAATCCCTTGAGATTGAGGAGCAAGTTGGGCTTCTTGAGATCGAGGAGCAAGTTGGGCTCATATCTCTGCTTACTCCATGCATGGAAAGATTTGCGTCTCCAAAGGTGTCCCAGGGACCCAGTGCCTGGGGGAAAGGTGGCTTTAGCTGGAGGGAGAGATGAGTCTTGTTCGGGTTGACTCCATGTCAGGCGTTGGAGCACCTTGGGAGAGGTTTTGTGTGCTGCGTCGCCTGTAAGGGTGCAGGTACGAGCCCAGCCCTTGAGTTATCCCTGGGCTGTTAGCTCTGAGCAGCTCCGCACAGGTGAAGGTGGCTCTGCTGACCTGAAACGTGGTGCCTGGCAGGTGTGGTTGTGATGCTGAACAGGAGAAGGAGTCTTTGGACGCCAAACGCTGTGCCGTGATGAATGCACATCTACAAGGTGAGTGGTAACGTGCACACCCAGAGGTGCCGGGAGCGCTTTGCCTGAGGCAGGTCAAGTCTGAAGTCTACCACAGGATTTTTTGTGCATTATCCTTTACAAAGGGCCCCTTGCAAAGGATAGTGCATAAAAATCCCTTTGCAAAGGATAATGCATAGAAATCCCACCTCCCCTTTTCAAGACGCTGGCTCTAGGTAAATTCAGTCCTTTTGAGCTCCTGCACCGGGTGGATTTGTGCATCAGCGAGGTGTTCCTGCTCTGTCTGTGCAGACCGAAGGTCCTAATGTGAGTGGTAACGAGGTGACACCCAGCAGCAAGCATGGCTGTGGATGGACTGGCCTTGAATCACTGGTTTTCGGCAGCGAAGGGCTCGCAGCTGTCAAACTAGGCTCCTTCCAAAGCTGGTTAAGATAAATCGGTGCATTTACTGAGCAGAGACAAAGTCAGGGAGCTCCGTCTGTCGGCTGCGCATGTCCTGAGCATCGCTTGGCGAATGCTCCTGCGTTGGCGTGGCAGGTAGAGGTCACCTCAGGTTGGGCTGGTGGCTTCAGGCAGCATCTGAGCTTGGCAAAGTGGGAGGAGGGCACGGCACGGGAGGCCGGGCAGGCAGCCGCTTCTGCTCGGGTGAGCATCCCACCAACCCCTGACACATGTTGTGTATATTTTTTCCCCCCCAACGTTGCCCTGGAGGGACTGCAGCGTTGCAGCAGCGCGGTGCTGGCGCTGCGACGGTGATGTGGTGGATCTCGGGGCCCGGCTGAAACATCCCTAAGCCGGTGCTGGTGGAGCTGGGTTCTGCTTGGTGTAACATCTGTGGGAAGAGGGCACCGTAGGGTGCCCAGGGTCCAAAATCGTGTCGTAACGAAGCCAGAAATTTCAATCTGCCTGCAAAAAATAATCAGTAAACCTTCTAGAAAATGTTGGCTCAGCTGCTGTGTGTGACTTGTGTGTGGAGAGGGACTCCCAGCCCCGTGTGTGTCCTTTCGCCGTGTGAGCTGTAATGCGCTGCTTGCTTTTAGTGGAGAGGGCGCACGGCGCCGTCATCTCAGGCAGCAGATGCGTTGCCAACACACGGGGTCATCCCCTTCCCTTCATCCCTCCTCCAGGGATTTTAAGGTTTCCTGGCCACTGTGTTTCTGAGTGCCCACAAGAGCGCTGCTCAGTCGGAGGGACCAGGGTGGAAACCACCATGCCTGCTTCTCTGCCATGCCTGCTTCTCCGCCACTGGCGTCATTACCTACAGGCATTTCCTTAGAAGCCTGCTGAGCTGTGAACGCGGTTCCCCCGTCTCCTGGTGATGCCTCCCATGGATCAGCCGGATCCTGCTCTCGCCTCCTCCTGGGATGGCTCAGGGGGTTGTCCCTGGTGCCACTGCTTGGCTGCGGGGCCGCTGGCTGCACGTCAGGGTGTGCAGGAGCTGCTCAAAGCGCTGGGGGGGGTCACGGGGTGCTGCGTCGGGGGCTTTTGTGCCGATGGATGTACTGGGGGTGGGTGTTTCTTGGGTGCCCTTTGTATGGAAACACGGCCCAGATTTGATGGTGGCGTGGTTGGGGCCACCACCTTTGCAGTCTTGGGCGAGCTGGGCACGGCCGTGGGAGCTCGTGGAAAGCTCGATGGGGACAAGGGCACAAGCTCCCGGGGTCAGGCACGAGGTGTTGCCCGGGGTGCACTGGGTGCTGCAGGCAAGGACGCGGAGCTCACTGCATTAGCTTAACTCCACGGAGCTGACATTTTAAGAGGGAACGGCTTGGAAATTGAGCTGAACTAATGCCCAGCTCTGCTTTTTGTGACCATAAATGCTCAGATGAGAGCTCTGCTGACACAGAGAAGAGCTGCCACCCCACTGCAAGCCGCGACGCTCCCCCCACGCTTTATGGGGCAGTTTTGCATTAGTACCCTCAATTTCAAACTTGAGCTGTTTTTTCCAAATCCCTCAAACCAGAGGAACAGAGATGGAGCCCTGTGTTTCCTGTGGCCGGTCTTGCTGCTCATCCAGCATGGTGCTGAGCATCCTTGGATCTGATGCTGGTGCAGGGATACAAGGGTGAAGGCACTCCCGGGTGTGTTGCCATCGGGACTGTGGCAAGCGGGATGGGGGCCAGATACCAAACGGGCATGGTGGTGGCAGGGGCTGGAGCGTGCTCGCTTATCCCTTGTGGTGCCAACACATTCTCTGGCCTCTTTGGAGACATCCTGAGGGGTTGATTGCCCCATGGCTCCTCCATCCCTCCCCACTGGTACAGCCAGGCTCCCGGCTGGGATGGGAACCCCAGCCCCGGTGGATCGGCCAGCGGCGCACTGGGACCACGCGTGGTAAGGAGCTGGCTGGTGGCCGTGGCCGCTGGGCCCTGCTCTGCCTGCCTGGGCTGCAGGAGGTGGCCTTTCTGCCCCATAAGCCATGGGGGGCATTAGCTGGGTAACGGGGTGCTAGTTAATGAGGGAAAAGGGGAAGGAAGGGGCTGGGGAAGCTGGGTGAAGCGCTCGAGGGCTCGTGATATTCACAAAAAGCTTGATTTTTAATTCCTGCTCTTCTCCAGTACTTGGGATCTCTGGAGGGAACTGAGCTTCTATATCCCTTCTATATCCCTTCTATATACTGCTATATCCCTTCTAGATCTTCTACATACATCTTGGGGACTAAATCTAGGGGGAACGAGCTCTGGATTTTCCATGGTGCTCTCTGTGGTTTCTCTGCTGGCTAATAAGAGCTAAGCTAATTCTACCATTCTCCCAAAGGCAACAACTTGGATTTTCCTTCGGAAGCATGTTCAGGACCTCAGCCTTGCTGGCGCAGCGAGCTGGGAGAGCTGCTTCACGGTGTCTCGGGTCATGCGGGGACAATCACCACCAAAAACTCCTTCTTATGAGAGACAAGGCTTAAAAAGCAAGACAAAATCAGGAGAAGCCTTCCTGCGAAGCCACCCGGCCGAGGCTGGCGCTTGGCGCTTTCCCGCTGCTGTGGCTGGAGGCTCCGCGTCGGGTGAGCTTCATCTCTGGGCTAATTCTGCATAACGAGGAGCGTGGGTTGAGGACGTGGACTTGCCGGATGCGGGGTTAGATGGGAGCAGACAGAGCTCGAGTGTCTGCGCCTTGCCCCCGGCCGCCTTGAAAATGTCACTGTCCTCAGATGTCCCCGCGCGGCTGCTCCTGCCGTGGCCTGGCCCCGCCTGTCTCTTGCCATGAACCGCAGGGCTGAGACGCCGGGAGCTGACACCCGGCTGCCGGGGCCCTCGCGGGGTTATTGCAGCCTGGGTTGGGGATGGACGGGGACCACACTCCTTACTGGGACCAGTCCTTCCTTCTGTGCTCCTCTGCTGGCTTCATCCACCCCTTCCAAACCACGGGAGGGGACAGCCAAGGTGCCAAAGGACCATGACTTGGCGGGGGAGGGTTGTGGTTATTCCCCAGTGTGAGGATGCTTGGGAGGAAGAGCAGGTTTCAACCAGGCAGGGATTTAACCCCCCAAAACGGGTGGATGTTGTGCCGAGGGACAGGGTTAGTGGTGTTGGTGGGGCTGGGACAAAGGCTGGGCTCGATGAGCTTGAAGGTTTCTTCCAGCCAAAACTGTTCTGGGATTCTAGGATTGATTCTATGATTCTATGATTCTATGATTGATTATATGATTCTAGGATTCTAGGATTGATTCTAGGATTCTTGGATTGATTCTATGATTCTAGGATTGTATGATTCTAGGATTGATTCTATGATTTATGATTCTAGGATTGATTCTAGGATTCTAGGATTGATTCTATGATTCGATTCTATGATTGTGCCTCGCCCTGTGCGTTGCTGAGCAAATACAGCTCGGAGATCCCACCCACCCACATGTCCCAGTAGCGATGGAGATGCGTGGGCTGTGTCTGGGTTTTGTTTTTTCTCCCTGTGGACATCACAGAGCCCGTCCTGGTACAGGATCTGGCCCGATCATCCTGGAGCCTGACCGCAGAGCTGGGAATCACGCCCGCATCCCGCTCCCCGCCGAGGCGTGGCCGCAGCTGGTCAGCAATTAGCCGTGCCGTCAGCAAGGACATTAACTAACTTGCTAAAGTTATTTAGCACAAGGAAGAGAAAGCAGAAAGAATGACTACAAGGGGGAACACCCCCACATCTCCTGAGTTACCAAACCCAGCTGAGTTGCCCCTGCTTGGGGTCATCCAAGGCCCAAGCTCAGCGGTCGCAGCTCTTCTTGAATAGGCAGGACTGAAACCTCTCGTGTTTTGGGAGGGTGGAGGAAAGTGATGTCCTGACGCGTCTGGGGAGCCCCCGGGTTATCTGCCGGAGGGGTGGGAGCACATGAGGGGCTTGGGGCACTCACTGCCGGTGTTTCTGCATGTGTGCTCAAGTGCTCAGCGGTGAATTGCTGAGCTCCTTGTGGTGCAGGTCATGCTCCACAACCATTGATTTTCCCTTTCAGGTTGCACTGGCTGCAAAACCTCCCTCAGTGGGGTGCAGGGATGTGTTCCCAAGTCTGCCACGGTCCATATCGGAGCCAGGAGCACGAGGCATTTCCCCAGTCTGTCCTCCAGTGCTCTGAACACCCTCTCATACTGCCTAAATTTTGCACTGAAAGCCCAGTCTGCCTCTTCTCGGGCTGTCCAGATTACCTCCCCGGGCTCTTCCTCAAAATTCATGAAGGACAGTGTCCAAACACTGAAGGCTTGCCTGGGCAGGGCAGGGAGCGGGATACTGCTCCGGACTCCGGAGAGCTGCCTGATCCACTTTTCCATTTCCACCATTTGTGGAGACAGCAGCCAAATTTTACGATGGGAAACGGGCAGATGCGTGGGAGCGATTCTTATTGCTGAGGCTCGGTGCTCACCGGGGATGCTCCTGGGGGTGGAAGAGATGCCAGCGAGGCGGTGGAAACCCTGGATCTGGGGCAGACGGGGCGTGCAAGCTGCTCAGGGCGAGCGGCCGCCGCGTTCCGATGCACGTGGGGTTTGCCGTGGGGTTTCTTTCCAAGCAGCAGCCTCCCGTGTCCCCCGGGCTGTAGCGTGGTGACACGGGCCCCGGTGGGTTAAGGAGGCACTTCTGCATCTTCTCCGGTAAACCCGTGGCGCAGATTTCAGCAGCTTCCCCCCCTCCCTTCGTGCTGGCGACTCTTCCCCCGTCGCTGAATAAATTAGCACCAGCAGTGCTGGCGGTGTGTGACTAAAGCAGGGCAGGGGCTGGTTTGGCAGCGAGGAGGAGGGCCCCCAGCTCCGGGGCGTCAGGCTCCCAGATGAAATAACTCCTCATCGAAAGTGTCAAGGGGGCGGGAGGGACGTACCCGTGGCAAAACCTCCGGTGAAATCATGGAAAATCACCAGGCGTCCCTCCGAGTCTCGGCAGGGATTGAAGCTGTGCCCTGCGAGTGGGGAAACTGAGGCACAAAGCTTCGCTTTCCCAGAGGTGAGGGGACTTTTGCGGTGATGCTGCCTCTGTGACAAGCGCACGATTTCCTCCCCGCGGTTGTTCCCCTGTGCCTTGTTCCCTCTCAGAGGAGTCTGCATCCACCTCGGGCTGGAAACCAGCCTGAATGCTGGGACCCCAGGGCTCACCCCCGTTTGCAGATTCAGCCGGGGGCTGGTTCACCTCCACGTGCTGCTTCTAGAAGAGCCGTGACAATTGTGTTTCCTTCTGCTGCTCGTTCAGACTAACCTCGAATGAACCAGAAGTCACAGGCTTTGTCCTAACAAAGGAAGAGGACGCAGCCTTTGGTCGCAAAGTTAGAGAAAAAAAAGGATGAAACAGCCACGTGCTCACACAGGGGTGGTGAGCGGGACCAGCCATTGAAAAACTAAATGATTGTAACGAGCATTGTGTCGGTTGCTGTTAATACCCCTGCTTGTCTCCAGATGAATGTGAGCCCAGATCAGATCCTGCAAGAGGGGTGTGAGCTCGGTGTCGTGCATCAGAGCATCCTTCTCCTCCCTTCCAGGGAGTCGAGCTCGCAGCACCCAGTGGTTTCTGTGGTAAAAATCCACTACAAACCGTTATTGATGCAGGTGCCTGGAGTGAGATTGCGGTGACAGGATTTGAGGGGTTTGCTTTGGGGTTTCTAGGGGTTTGGGGTAACCCCTGCTGGGGCAGGGCTGCAGCAGGGGAAATCCTGCTTGTGAGGGTGACCACATTCCCTTGTTTCACCAGCACACTTGCTGGGCTCCCTCGTGAGCTCGTGGCCACACCGGCATCCTCGTGAGTTTAGCAGCAACTTCAGACCTGTCGTCCTGTCTGCCCTCCGTTGTGTTTTTGGCTGTTGCAAACCCAGGGATGAAGTTTGAAGCCGAGTCTCTTGGCCAGGCTGTGGGATCCCACTTGTCAGAGGGATTGTCTGGCTTGGAGCCCCTCCAAGGCTCTTTCCCGTCTGTCATCTCACCCCAAAGTGCAAAGGCAGGAGGTTTGCACGTTGGTGTGTCTTTACCCCAGCAGTCCCTTCCCGTGCCAGGTCCCCCCGTGCAATAAACCGAGATTGCGCCTTTCTCTGGGGGCAGCTGAGGACACGTGGCCCATTTTGGCAACAGGGAAACTGAGTCACGAACCGTAACACGACCAGTACAACCCTCTCCGAGGGGTGACACGGTCCTGTAAATCGACATATGTGACCGAGTTTAGGTGCCAACCCCCGTTAGGGGTGTTGCCCACCCTCCGCGCTGTGCACCCCGTATCCACGTCGGCGGACCCGGCAGAGACGTCGTCTCATCGTCTGACGAGCTCCTTGTTGCAGAACAATTGCGTTCCTGCACAATGGCGAGGAGCAGGTGGCTTTCTGAAAATACCCACTGGAAGTTGTGTGTAATGCCTCCCCTCCCACTGGGAACTATATATATATATATATCAGTTGAATACTTGCATTTACTTCTCCCTGCAGAGAAACAGCCAGATCTGGACAGTTTTTCCTTCTCTGGCTTAGCGGCTTAGACCGAGCAAAGGCTGAGGATGAGAACTGCTTTTCTGGTTTTGGAGCAAGCCTTTGGGGCAGAAGCGTGCTCAAGAATCACAGAATGTTGGAGGTTGGAAGGGACCTGTGGAGATCCCCCAGTGCCACCCCCTGCCAGAGGCCCCCACAGGAACGCGTCCAGGCAGGTTGGAAAGTCTCCAGAGCAGGAGACTCCCCACCCTCTCTGGGCAGCCTGGGCCAGGGCTCCGGCACCCGCACAGGGAAAAAGCTTCTCCTGATGTTTTGGTGGAACCTCCTGTGCTCCAGCTTGCACCCGCTGCCCCTTGTCCTGTCACTGGACATCCCTGAGCAGAGCCTGGCTCCGTCCTCCTGACACTCCCCCTTTCCATATTTATACACAGGAGTGAGGTCGCCCCTCAGGCTCCTCTTCTCCAGCTGCAGAGCCCCAGCTCCTCCAGCCTTTCCTCCCCGGGGAGATGTTCCATCCCTCCATCATCCCTGGGGCTGCACTGGGCTCTCTCCAGCAGTTCCCTGTCCCTCTGGAGCTGAGGCGCCCAGAACTGGACACAAGATTCCAGATGTGGCCTCACCTGGGCAGAGCAGAGGAGGAAGAGAACCTCTCTCGATATTGGGATATTGGGCTTTTATTGCTTGTGGTGTCCTCTGTGCCTGTGCTTTAGGGGCACCCGCTGCACCCTGCCCCTTCTGACACAAGTCAAAAACCTGGAGAGGCTGCCCAAATGTCCTGACTTGCGGGAGTCACATCTCCAGCAAGGGGTGAGTTGAGCATTGTGCCCTTGGCGGCGAAGGACACGTTTCTGCAGGTGTGGGGACTCCAGGTGACTTCCTGAGCACGGACGGGAGAGGAAGCACCGCCACGTCTTGTCTTGGGTCTCGATCTCACCTGTAGAGCCGATCGCAACGGTGACTCTCCCTCTGCAAATCCATCTCCCCCTTTAGTACGTGAATCTAATCCTTTGCTGCTAAAACTTGGCACCTTATTTCGAGCCAGAATACCTCATTTCCCTTATTACCCCCAGGTGTCCTGGCCACGGGCCGTCCCTGGCATGGTCCTGGGTACCATCTGCGCGGTCCCCTGCCGTCAGCAGAGCCGCATTAAAGAACGTGGAGGCACCGTCACCATATGGGCCCCACGGTAAAATGGGTCTTCCTGGTCCTGCTCGGGGTGCTGTAAGTCCCCAGAGGCCACGGTGCATCCCGGGAGTTGATGTAAGGGCTCGGGAGCAATGCTGGGATGAGGCTGTATCTGCTGGAATGCAAATTCGTACTGAAATGCAGCTTTTTTCCCTATGAATCGCCCAGGATGGAGCTTCCAGGAGAGGAATGGAGCTCCAGGATGGAGCCTGGGAGAGCTCCCAGAAAGGGATGCTTAGGTCCAGGATTGTAACACAGTAAGAAACCAGTGGAGTATGTAGATAGGGGTCTGTGCCCCAGGCATGGGGGTAGATGGAGGAAAGGAAGGATGGAGAGGGACCCTCGGGGCTGTAGAGAGGGGTGTGAGGAGCTCCTGGCACACGTGGAGCTCATCTGGCCATCTCTGATGCAGACAAGCCCCATCTGGACACCACGGCGTGAGCAAGCAGCAGCTCTCGTGCTGTCTCAGGGCAGAAACACCTTAGGAGGTGAGATCTGAGCCCGTGGGCCACACGAGCACCTGGCAAAGGCGGCGTCTCTGAGACTTGCTGTGGGTGAAGATTTGCATTTCTAGGCTCTGCGCTTAAAATGGCAGTTTCCACTGTCGAGCCGGGGCATTTCAGCCTCCCCTTTGTCTTGTGCTCAGGAATAATCTGTTTTCTCAGCCTCTCCCTACCACATGTCCCACTGAAGGGAAAATCAAAGCGGGCTCCACGATTTGGTGGAGATGTTGAGGATGTTCCTGCTCTTCCATCCAGGAGCCCATCGCACGGCTCGGTGTGTCAGGGCTGACCTTGCTGGGAGGAAATTAGTGGCTCAGCTGTTTCAAACTGGTGTCTGACCTCAGCGAGGGTGGGAAGGACTTGATGCCGGGACGTGGCTCCATCTGTGGGAGCGGTGATTGGGATGAGCTTGCTGGGAACGTCGGGTTACGACACTTCTGCTGCCTCTCTGTGCAGTCACACGTAAGGCAGCGTCACAAGGAAAAGGTGAAGAAAGAAGTCCTGCAAGCAAAAACCTAGAGCAGAAGGGCATCACCCTCCTTCTGCCTCCTGGGTCTGGCTGGGAAGGGGTCAGCCTGGGAAGCTGGGACCCCGTCATCGGCCGGTTGGGTGGAGGGGAAGCCGTCCTCGTGCTGGTGAGCTGCAAGCGACGGGTGCTGGTGCGGGCTCTGCCGGCCTCCCCGCGCTGCTCGTTCGAGGCCAGGTTGGGTGACTGACGAGGATTTTCCAGGAGCGGAAAAGATCAAACTGACGTTTTAATGGGCTGATCAATCTCCGCGAGCTTGTTGCCTCCGAGGTGCGCGTTAAACCCTCTTTGCCAGCTGCCTGCTGGGGTGATGATCTTGCTGACAGAGCCGTGGAGGTTTTTTTCTTTCTCTTGTCAGGGCTGAGCTGAAAGTGGAGCTGTTCAGAGGGAGCAACGCCAGCCTGTCTCAGCCTCGGTGCACGGGCGGTTTTGCGTGTGGGTAAATGCTGAGTGTGCTTCTCGCCCTGGAGGGAAGGGGAGAGCCGGGGCGCTCCCTGGGACTGAGCATCCCACAGGCAGCTTGACTCACTACGGAGTCGTGCCGAGCAAATAATCAGCCCAAGGGCAAAAAAGAAAACCCCTCTGCTCTCCATCAGCTGCTCCACGTCTGGGCACCGTCATTGCAAAGGGACCTCTCCGAGTGGGAACCGCGGCGCTGCGGGGCTTTCCACCCCAAAGAGGGGGGAAAAGCTTCGTTTTGGGAGGGGGGAAGGGAGAGTAAAGCAAACACATTTTCACTGGCAACAAACCTGCTTCCAGCAAGCCTGTGCCTGGCAGCCCCGCGGGGCTAAAAATACCTCGCAAAGGGCTAGAGCTGCGCAGTGTCTGTTTTCTCAGCTCGCCAGCTGTCTCCTTGCATCCTCACTCCTCTACCCAATGATTATCCCATCAGTTAAGAACCTCTAAGCCCAGGCAGCGCCGTTTTTTTCCGGAGTTTTTACCAGACACGGTTGAAAGGTTGAGATTCACAGGCAGCATTTTGCTGCTAATGGTGGGCAGGCTCAGACCCCTCCGACACCTGGTGCCAAGGGGCTGTTTGTGCTCTGCCCTCGCTGCTGCCGAAGGCATCAGTGAAGGGTGTGAGGCCTTTGGGTCACCGTCCACACTGACATCCCCAAGGTCCTTAAAAACGACCGTCTGGACGTACAGATCTGCCTAAAAGAAATGCTGAGCTTCCCTGTGCGGGGACGGCAGCGTGTGTGCGCAGCCGCCAGCTGGGCTCCTGCAGGAAGAGGCGCGTGGGAGCGGGCGATTTTCTGTCGCTTTTGGGAGGATGGAGAAAATCCCAAGGTTCAAGGTGGTACAGAAGGGAGGGGATGCTCCTGTCAAGGGGAGCTGACCCCAGGCAGGAGCTTCCTGCACGCGTGTCCCTGCACCCGACCACGTCCCGTGTGCGTGTCCCTGCGTGGTTTGACCCTGGCTGGCAGCTAGGTGCCCACGCAGCAGGATAAAGGGGGCTTTGGCTGCTCTTTGTGGTAGCAGGAAGTCTCATCCCTGCTTGTAGGATTTCTCTGGATGCAGAGGATGGGAGCAGCTCTCCTTGCCTTGTGTCCTCCATGGCACCCGTGCCTGCTGGCCTGGGATGCAAGGGGGGAATGTGACCACCCTCTAGCGAAGGCATCCCCCACACCCTTTGGTACCCAGGACCATGCCAGGGACAGCCCGTGGCCAGGACACCCGGCGGTAATAAGGGAAATGAGGTATTCTGGCTAGAAATAAGGTGCCTTTGAGTCCCTTAGCATTGCCTTGTCCTCGGCGGACAGTTCTACATCTATCACATCTTTACTGGAGCTCAGGAGAACAGCCCAGGTGCTTTTGCAGGATGGGATAAGCCCATCTGGACCAGCGTTGATGCTGTGCAAGCTCCTCATGATCCTGTTACGACCCTTGCCAGGCTGAGGTTTGAGGCTGTGCTTGTCACCACCAGTCTCCGTTCAGCAGCACAGCAGATATAACAGGATATAACTGTACAGGAGCAGGTTGCAGCGGAGCCAAGTAGCACGTGGGCTTACCCAAACACAGCCCACCCATGCATGAGCTCAGTTGCGGGTGAAGGAAGAAGACAATTAGCCCTCGGTTGATGCACGGGGGTAAATCTGCGCCCTCTCCTGCCCCACGTGGATCCCGCCCCTTGGATTACCTCCACAGAGTCCGAGGAGCTGCTGGGACTCGCATCTGCGTAGTCTTCTCGTGGTCTCCTCGAGTCCACGAGTCTCCTCGAGTTTTGGTCACCACAGTGTAAGAAGGATTGAGGTGCTGGAGCGGGTGCAGAGAAGGGCAACAAGGCTTGTGAGAGGTCTGGAGAACCTGCCCTATGAAGAGCAGCTGAGGGAGCTGGGTTTGTTTAGTCTGGAGAAGAGGAGGCTGAGAGGAGACCTTATTGCCCTCTACAACTACCTAAAAGGAGGCTGGAGTGAGGCTGGTGCTGGTCTCTTCTCTCTAATTCCTAATGACAGGACAAGGGGAAATGGCCTCAAGTTGCGTCAGGGTAAGTTTTGGTTGGACATTCGGGGGAAGTTCTTTCCTGAACGAGTGGTGAGGCGCTGGAACAAGCTGCCCAGGGAGGTGGTGGAGTCACCAACCCTGGAGGTGTTTAAAAAAACAGTAGATCTGGCACTTGAGGCTGTGGTGTAGTGGTTGGGTGTGCTGGGATGAAGGTTGGACTAGATGATCTTCCGAGGTCCCTTCCAACCCCTGACATTCTGTGATTCTGTGATTCTGTGATTCTCTCCTTTGCAGCTGGGATAAATTTCTGTCTCAGCGTTGGTCCCGTCAGATTTATGTCCTGGCCATTCCCTGCAGCATTTTGCCTTCCTGAGTGCCTGCAGGGCTTTTCCGTCTGTGCCTTGATTGATATCTCTTAATTCAGCTGCTAATTCATTCAATTCCTCGCCAGCAGCCCAAGTGGGGATGTGGCACGGGGCTGATTTTGCCATTCACATCGTGCTCAGGGGGCTGTGTGGCTTTCCACGACGTGGACATGCTTTCTTCTGTGCTCATCCCACAAGCAGAAGCACAGTGAACTGGTGCATGAAAGCCACTGCGTTTGGGTTTTGCACCCAAATGAATAGGGCTTGGCACTAGGGTAAGGCTGATTTCTGCTCCTCTTCACCCCAAGTCTCCCCAGAGCCGGGGGGATCTGCCCTCCAGGAGTGCTGGCATCGTGTCCATGCTCATGTGCAGGAACCACTGAGGCTGCTAATTAGGGGAAGGAAGACTGGAAGACTTTTACCAGCTTAATTATAGGGTTTAGGCTCACGTCCAACTCAACCCAAGGAGAGCAGTGGGCTGGAGTGGCCTCTCACTCTTTGCCTTTTCCTCCACCAGCCTCCTGTTGTGGGAATGCTGTGGGGATGGGAAGTCCTCAGTGCCCAGTTACCCTGGTCATCCATGTGCCAACAGCCAGGAGGGAGCGTGAACAAGCCTCAAAGGTTCAGGATGGCATTATGTGCCCAGAACAGGTTTTATCCCACCTGAGGAACGCGACTTAAGTCTATAAAGGACAGACAGCCACTTGTGGGACAACCCTGTCCCACGTCCCTGGTGCACAGGAGCTGACTTTCAGCCTCAGGATGCACCTCGAGGGGCTGGTGCTTTTGCCAGAACCTCTCTATTTTTAGAGAGGTTTTTATGTCAAGCTTTCCATCACCTGATGAGCCAATGTTATCCCAAGAACGGAGCTACGGCTCCCCGGACCCCGGCAGCGTGTGTCTGGTCGTGCACAAAGGAATCTCCTTGCACACACACCTTTGAACGGGGGAGAGGTGCCCCGCTGTGCCGCCGGGCTGTGCAAGACATAAGTTTTTATTCCAGTCCAAAGGGCCAGAATGGGCTGCACTGGCCCATAACTGCATGGGGGTCCTTTTTATCAAGAGGTGTGTGGCCAGCAGGTCAAGGGAGGTGATTCTTCCCCTCTGCTCCACTCTCGTGAGACTCCACCTGGAGTCCTGCATCCAGCCA